>NC_061115.1:66082579-66100629 GCF_002878395.1 Capsicum annuum
TAACTAACAAGTATCACATGTTAAAATTTGTTGAAAGGACAACTCGATGCACAAATTATTTCATATTTACGCAGGATACGAGGAAGGATCATATCTCAAAGGAGTCATGTAATGTATGATGCAAGCATGGAAAGACTGATCTCACGGCTTAAAACAATTCTCTATAGGTCACATATATAGAAACAACTTTATCGTTATTATCTCTAAACACACCTTAATCATGCTTGCTTGAGCTTAATTTGTTTCATCGAATAATAATAATAATATTAAGAGAGAAAGACTGACCAAAACAATTGGAATATCTGGATATTTCAATGCAAGGGTTAATTCATCATCTCAGACAGGGTTCCAGTTGTTCTTCTTACACCTAGTCTTCACTCGCTGTAAGACAATTACACAACATCAGACTTCAGAACACATAACATATATCTGTACTTCACATAATGAAGGCATAAAGAGATATTCACGATTTTAAGTTTATAAATCTAAGATTTTATTTCAAGATAGTTTACTGAGTTTGAAATAGATTATTTATATGCTTTTTCTGTTTCTAACTTATGCATGTGAATATGTTTAACACATGACAAAGTATAAGAAAAAAGGAAAAATATTTGAAGCTTATTGTATAAAATAAGTAATAGATATTAATGTGGCTACAGATCATTTTGTTAAGGGCTAAATGAATATTTTAAAATCAATTATATTTCTTAATATAAAAACGTGTCATTATTTTTGGACTAACTAAAAAAGAAAAAAGTGTTACATAATTGAGACAGAGAGAGTCTATTACTTTCTCCGGCCCATTTTACTCGTCTCAATTTGACATTGCACATTGATTAAGAAAAATAATTAATAACATGACTACTTTACCGTTGTACCCCTATTAAATGGTGTTTACATTTTAATTTGGAGAAAAAACAATTAATACTAAGGGTAAGAAAGGAAAAAGAAATTGTCTTGTCTTGACTAATGAAAAATGACAAGTAAAATGAGAAATCAAATTAAAAAATTTGGGATGAGTAAAATGGGACGAAGGCAGTATATGAAATTTTTTAAACATGCAGGGGATTTTACTAGGGTATGCAAAATTATTTTTAACAAGTAGCGAGAGATCTTTTACAAAGTCTATACAGTCTGGTAGCATCATGCAACTTACCACTTTTTGTTATATAAAATCCGGTTGAAACGTTCTCTTATTATTATATGGCTGTATATATTATGTATGTCGTGTGTATAACTTTATACCAAGTGATACATTGGACATACAAATAACATACACTTCAAATAAACAATACATACAACTTATAAGATGTTATACACCAGGATCTGAAAAAAAGCATTGTTCTTCTTTTAATATCTTCAAGTTCCATTTTGAAATTTCTACCAACAAACCAGCTTAAATTTTCACTAATCTCCCTCAAAATTGACATATAAACTCCAAAATGATATTTCCAATCATTTGACCCAACACCAAATCCAAATAAATAATAATTTCGCAAAACTTAACTTTCAATTTTAAAGTTTTAAATCTTTTTAATGGCCGTTAATGACACTTTTTCGGCTTGGTTGTGATTGATAAGAAAGAAACAAAACGAGAAATATTACAACCTAAAATGGAAGACTGAAGTCTAATCTCTTATATTTGCTATAAAATTGGTAAAGCGTTATTATATTTTGTAATTAAATAAAACTATCATGAAGAATGATAATTCTGTCCTAAAAATAGCTTATTCATATAAAAATTCCAAACATATAATACATGATCTAGGCCTAAACTACTCATTTTATCAAACTGTTATTAATGTTATAGATCCGCCCCTCAACTGAAACAATTAACTATTGTTTGTAATATTTTTTCATATAGAAATATAAAAGCTCAATCATCATCGAAGAACCCGCCTTAGATATGCCTCCAAAAGACTATATATTTGACCATTCAATAAGGTCTAATGCATGAAGCCATGAACCGTGCAAAAATATTGTCAAAGAACTAAAAATAACAAGTACCTGCTCACCCATGCTGACAACAACATAAGGATCACTATGAAATGTATCCTTGAGAGGTAGATTGATGCCTTTGTGCACCCTAATTTTAAGAAGTCCCAACATCTCCATTTTTTTCCTATTATGAATATTAGAAATTCAAAATATTTTTTTTGTAAATTTCAACTTAATTGTTTTTTGTGTCACAACAATATATGAAGGTGGAGGATAATATATATACAACAATTAGAAAAGGACATCCAATTATACCATGGCCATGTCTTGATTTCTAGTACGTTTTTATTCTTTTTATCACTTCAGAATAATTCTAGCACATAATTAGAATTTGAAAAAGAAAAATGAAACGTGAACTTATACCATCGGTCCATTGTTTACCTTAAAGAATCTGTCCCTTTCTACTCTTCTAAGAGAATCCAATACTCTCCCGAGTTAATTTTTGGGCCATGGCCTGGTTAGCTTTATTCCTATACTGGCACCAGCTTGGTCCGAAAAAGTTATTGGGTCGAATCTGTTGGGATCGAAAGAACCGATATGGTGTCATGCGCAAGTTAATAATTGCAAATCACATAGGCAGTAAATTAGATGATAAAGAAAAATATATTAAAATAATATTATTAATATTGTTTGATCAAACAATCTATGTATTGAAAAACATATAACATGTCAGGAGAAAATCTCCCTCTAAATAAGACTCTTTAAACAACTGTATTGTGGATGTTGGTTTTGTTATGAAAAGAGAGATCTTCAATTTATGGATGTTCAATGATACAATGCTGAGAAGACGGGATTAAATAGGAAAAAAGAAAAACACTTCCAGTAGAATTTAAACGTTAGGTATTACTGTTCATTGTTATTACTGTTCATTGTTCACAGAATTAGTTACTATTGTTACAAGTTGTAGATAGCCAATTATTCTATTGTAGTTGGGTAGTTATTCTGTTAATTTGTTAGCTTAGCTGTCCAATGCAGTTAATAACGTGTATAAATAATTGATGTAAGCTACTACTTGACCATTCTATTCATAATACATTTCCGTTCTTCTCTTTTATTCTTCTTCTTCACTGATTTTCTCGGTTAATACCCTGAAATTGGTACCAACTTCTTTGAGGATTATTCTCCTAGATTAACACATTTCGCCCAAATTCCTTATTCTTGCATCAATTGGTATTAGAGCCACTCGTTTTCTGCTCAATCAATCATGATAGTTCATAAAAAAAGCACAGACAAATAAAATGAGGAATTCGATGGTAAGCTTTCTTAGATTCATCAGTTACAGAAATTAATTGAGGGAATATCGAGCATTTATGAGATGGATGTTCAAATTGATAATGAATCCTTGGGGATCAAAGAAAACCTGGGATCGTTGATGCCCAAAGAGAAAGAAAAAGAGCAGGGAAGAGTTGAATCATCCACCATCAGAAGTTGTCCAGTTGGGATGCAGAGTGAAGGTCGTAATAAGGAATTCCATGGAGCTGGAAATTATGGTAATGGACAATTTTTTAATCAATTCTCCAAATTGGATTTTCCTTTTTTTTTTTTTCTAATTGTGAATTGTACACTTGGTTATACAAGGTTGATCAAGTATTTCCATAGAGGAAATTCCTTTTGAACAGAGGGTGAAAGTTGCTTTCATCCATTTGGATGATGAAGTTATTGCATGACATAGGTCGTATATGAACTCTAGAAATGTTGCTTTTGAACTCTAATGGACTGAGTATGTGTTGGCCCTAAATGCGAGATTTGGGGATGGATTTGAAGACCCAATGGAGGCTTTGAAAAATTTAAGGCAAATTGACAATGTTAGAGAATATCAAGCGGAATTTGATCGGTTCTTAACAATAGTTAATCTATCAAATGAGAATGCTATAAGTTGTTATTCAGGGGGGTTAAAGCCAAAGTTGAATAAGGCAGTCAAATTCAAGCACCCAAGACCTTGGCCCCAGCTTATAAGATTTCAAGGCTTCAGGAAAGGGTGTTTGAGGCTCAGGCTCAGACCTGGGGTTTTAAACAAGCTCAGAAGGGGGTTAAAGCAATTTTACCAACTCCAAATCAGTTTAGGCTATCTAATTTCCAGAAAACCTCTGCACGTCAGCCTAATATAGATAAACCTAACAAGTTTAGGAGGCTAACAACTGCTGAAATAGATATAAAAAGGGCTAAAGGTCTGTGTTTTTTCTGTGATGAGAAGTATGTCGTTGGACATAGTTATAGTGCAATTGTTTATAGTAGAATTAATGAAGGAGAGTATTTCTAATGAATGGGAAGGACCTGAATTGATAGAAGAAGATTTTGACATTCCTCAAGGTGAGGAGAAACTGATGACTATCTCATTACAAGTTTTCACTGGTGCTGTTGGGTATCAGAAAATTAGGGTTACTGGTTATCATGAGAAAAGACCCTTACAAGTCCTAATTGACACTAGAAGTACCCATAATTTCATTAACCAAGAAGTGTCCAAGAAGTTAGGTTGTAATGACAGTACTATAGTTGAACAATCTGTTAGTGTGGCTGTTGGTAGACAAGTATAAACTACATCTATTTGCAAGAATTTACAGTAGTTATTACACGGAACCACATTTTCTTCTAATTTTTTATTATTACCCTTGGGTAATGTAGATATTATTTTGGGGGTGCAATGTTTAAATACCCTTGGTAGGACTACATGACTTTAAGAACAAATTAATAAAATTTATGTATTAAAAGAAGAGGCGTGTATTGAGAGGTGCTACCAGTCAACTTAAATCCTCTAAGGCTAGCTCTTTGATCAAGAAGATAGATTCTGAGGCCAATTACTACCTGATGGAAATGGTTGATACTATAATATCATAGATATATTATCACAACATACAGGCTATACAAGGTACAGACCTACATCCTACATTATCTGCATTGGTGTAATAGTATTCTATTATCTTTGAGCCACCTACTATATTACCTTTACATAGGGGATAATTTGATCACAAAATACCACTTATTAAGTCTGCACCAGTAAATAAAAGACCCTATAGATACCCTGGTGTGAAGAAAGATATCATAGAGAAACTCATTCAGGAAATGTTAGATCAAGGTATGATTCAACACATCTCTAGTCCTTATGTTTTTCCTGTTGTATTGGTGGGTAAAAAGATGGTAGTTGGAGGTTATGTGTTGGCTACAGGGAATTAAATTAGCTAACTATCAAATATAAATTTCCCATTCCTATCATTGAATATTTGTTAGATGATTATATGGAGCTTCTGTGTTCTCTAAGATAGACCTTAAAGCTGGTTACCATCAACTAAGAATGATTGAGAGTGATACTCATAAAATAAATTTCAAAACTCATGAAGTTTACTATGAGTTCTTAGTTATACCTTTTATCCTGACTAATGCACCATCCTCATTTCAAATCCCGATGAATGTTGTTTTCAAACCATTAATAAGGAAATCAGTGTTAGTCTTCTTTGATGATATTTCAATCTTTAGTAATTCCATGGCTGCTCATACTACTGTTGTTAAGGTGGTGTTTGATATCCTGATTAAGCACCATTTGTATGCCCAAAATAGCTAAGTATGCATTTGGGGTGCCTAAAGTTGAGTATTTAGGCCATGTAATTAGTGCACAAGGTGTTGCTGCTGATCTAAAGAAAATACTAGCAGTTTAGCAGTGGCTAATTCCTATCAATCTTAAAAAGTTAAGTGGATTTCTTGGTCTTGCTGATTACTATAAAAGGTTCATAAAAGGGTTTGGTGCAATTTGTAGGCCCTTACATGATATACTTAAGAAAGTGATCTACTTAAGAAAAAAGGGTTCTTGTGGAATGAAAATGCTACTAAAGATTTTGAAGAACTGAAACAAGCACTGATTTCTGCTCCTATTTTGGATATGCCTAATTACAATCAGACCTTTGTGGTGGAAATAGATGCTAGTAGCAAGGTTATAGGGGTTTTGTTGATTCAAGAAGGGGATCCACTTGTTTATATTAGCAAGTCCTTGCCACCCAAACATCAAGTATGTGTGTTTATGATACAGAGTTGTTAGTACTAGTATCTGTTGTCTCAAGATGGTCTCATCACTTTTTGGGGAGACATTTCACTATCAAAAATAATCAAAAAAATCTCAAGAATCTATTGAATTAACAAATTCATACTAAATTCTAGGTGGCCTATATCTCCAAGCTCATGGCATTTAATTTTTCCATTGAATATAAGAAAGGGTTTGAAAACAAGGCTGCAGATGCTTTGTCCAGGAATCCTAGTGCTAAGTTAATGGGTATTTCTATCTTACGTCCTCATGGTTCACACTTGGATCAAATTAAAAGATCTTGGATGACTGATCAATACTTGCAAGCTATTATTGGTAAGGTACAGACTTTACCTAATAAATCTTTTACTTGGTTTCATAACCAGTTGAAATGGAATGTCAGGTTAGTTATTGGAAATAATGCTATGCTTAAAAGGTCTATCATTTCTCTTTGGAATGAATTTACTCAACAAGGACATTTTGGTATGGATGGCACTATTAAAAGACTGTAATCACTATTTTATTAGAAATATCTAGTGCAAGACACTAGATATTTTATCAACAAATGTGATATTTGTCAAAGGCATAAGTAAAATATTGCAACTGTCTAGGTCTTTTACAACATTTACGAGTACCTGATGGTGTTTGGATAGACATTTGCTTGGATTTCATTGAGGGTTTGCCTAAGTCCAATTGTAAGGAAGTAATACTGGTGGTAGTGGATAGATTGAGCAAGTATGGGCATTTCTTGGCATTGTCTCACCCTTATACAACCCAATCAGTGGCTCAATATTTCATTAACAATGTATTTAAGCTGCATGGCATGCCTAACACATTAACTATTGATAGAGATCCCATCTTCCTTAGTAAAATCTAGAAAGAATTGTTTAACTTGTAAGGTTTTCAGCTGCAGAGAACTACTGCATCCTATCCACAAAATGATGGCCAAACAAACGTATTGAATAGAACCTTAGAAACTTACTTAAGGTGTTTTTATTCTGACAAGCCAAAGGATTGGTGCTCTCATGTACCCTTGGCTGAATGGTGGTACAATACCACCCATCATACCCCTATCAAATGTACCCCTTATGAGGTTTTGTATAGATAAAACCCCCTATTTATCTTTCCTACTTAGCTGGTGAGGCTGCTACTGAAATGGTTGGTAGATCCTTGGTTGCTAGAGAACCCATTATTTAGTTGTTAAAATTTTATATTGCTAGAGTGCAACAGAAAATGAGAGATATTACTAACAAACACAAGTCTAACAGGTCCTTTGAGGTAGGAGATTAGGTATATTTAAAGCTTCAACATTACAAGCAAACTTTTGTGGCTGTAAGATTATTTCCTAAACTAGCAGCTAAATACTATGGACCTTATCTTGTGGATGTTAAGGTGGGTGCAGTGGCTTATAGGTTATTACTTCTAGCAGATGTCCTCATCCATCCCTTTTTTCATGTTTTACAATTGAAAAGGTGCTAGGAGGTTCCTTCTGGTATCATTCATCCTTCTATTGGTCAGCTGTCAAGTCCGTATTGTCCAAGCCCTGAGGCTATTATTGACAGAAGACTTGTGAAGAGAGGCAATAGAGTTGTGGTACAAGTTTTTGTTAAATGGTCTATCTTTGATAAGACTCAAGATACTTGAGAATTTGATTCGGAGTTGCAACATAGATTTCCTACATTCCATCTCTGAGGACAAGGATTTTCTTCAACAAGGGGGTACTAATACAATGTTGAGAAGAATTGATTAAATAGGATGAAAGAAAAACATTTCCAGTAGAATTTAAATGTTAGGTATTACTGTTCATTTCACTGTTCATTGTTCACAAAATTAGTTACTACTATTACAAGTTGTAGTTAGGTCATTGTTATGTTGTGGTTGGGTGTTTTTTCTATTAGTTTGTTAGCTTAGCTGTCAAATGCAGTTGATAAGGTGTATAAATAACTGATGTAAGCTACTTGATCATTTCATTCATAGTACAATCTTTGTTCTTCTCTCTTATTCTTCTTCCTCATTGATTTTCTCGATTAATACCCTGAAATTGATACCATCTTCTTTGAGGATTATCCTCCTAGATTAACATATGTCGCTCAACTTCTTTGTTCTTGCATCATTCAAACTTTTTCCTAAGAAAGAATAAAGCAAATATGTAAAAATCTTTTTCAACAAGGAAATCTTTCCACCCAAAAAGATAATTTTAATTAAGGTAAACAATTGTATAAGGTAGAAAATTTAGGGCATATTTTAATCCTATGTTGGCACCAACTTAGTCCTAAAAAGTTCATGAGTCGAATACTTACTTATAAGAGTACTTACTACATAGTATGTCTTGGTCCTCCTAAACCTTACAACTTTTAAATTCGTCATTATGGATGTAGGAAAATAAGAGGGTTTCCTAATATTTTCTATTTATGGGAAAAAGAATGATAACTAGAGTTAGCTACTCGAAAAAACTCTCTTCATCTTTTAAGAGTTTTTAGGCCGTGGACAGTGAAAATACATCCATTTCCAGAGGATGTTTAACGAAATGTGGCTCAAATCATGATTACTGAAATTTGTTTGGGATAAAATTTCTTCGAAATTAGTGTTTACAATTAAATACAACATGCATAGACCTTGATCTTTGTTGTTGTGCCTTAATTAATGCAGTTTATCGAAAGTTGGATTGCTACACCTAAATTCAAGACAGAAAAGAAACATTGAATAAATTGGTAAGTTTAGTTGTTTCTCTTTCCTAGTCTGTTTAAAGTTTGTTAGCTATATTTCAGTTTCTCTTTTTTAGTTAGTTGTAGACTCAGTAAACATAGGGTGTGTTTGGTATGATGGAAAATATTTTCTAGAAAATGTTTTCCTATTTTTTTTTGTTTGGTTGCAATAAAATGTCTAGAAAATATTTTCCACAACAACTCATTTTCCTCAATTTGAGGGAAAATGACTTTCCTCATGGATCAAGGGAAGTCATTTTCCAAAAAATGACAAATGTGACTTATGATCCACCCCCATCCCTCTGTCCCACCCCAACAACACTCATATTCACATGACTAAAAAAATTCACATTTCTAAAAAATTTACATTAATCGAAAATATTTTTCACCGTTCTTTGCGTCAATTTTTCACAGTTTGAAATAAAAAACATGGTGAAGCCCGAATTTTTTTCATTTTCAATGTTCGTTGAATGTATTGTTATTTTCATATGCGTAGAGGAAGACTTACTTATGTTACTTTTGCTAATTGCATATTTCATTTTGTCATCGATGTAACTTGTTTCATGAGGTTGAATAAGCTTGTCGTTCCGTTATATTTCTATTGATTGTAGTATCTTGAGATTGTTCTGACAAAATATTGAAAAGTGTATCCTATATTTGCTAATTAATAGTTGCTTAAATTTAGTGATTGTAATATTTTAGTATTCGATATTGATATTATTTGTTATACTTAAATTAGTTCTTACAAATTGTTGAGTTGCTAGAAGCACTGATATACTAGTTAACAGTTAGTAGTATTTTCTAAAAAAATATTCTTTCACTCACCGATCAAACACCATAAAATATTTTTTGAAAAATATTTTCCACTAACCAACCAAACATGAGAAAATAAGTAGAAAACCAACTTATTTCCCAGGAAAACACTTTCCATGGAAAATATTTTCCATCGTACCAAACACACCCTTAGTCTAGTAGTTTTGTTAGGAACAGTCAGTTATTGACTTCATGTATTTTAGCAAGCTTTCTTGATCAATAAAATTACAGTTCAAGTCAAGCCTCTTTTTTTTCTTCTTTAGTTCTTTTTTTTTCCTTTGTTAAACATTAACATTGGTACAACGCCTTTTAGTTTTTAAGGGAACTGTGAGATTTTTGTGAGTTATATTGATTCAGTGAAACCCAAACATTAATTGGATTCCATAAAATCAAATAAAAGAATTGTGGAAGGTGAGAGCAATTTTTCGTCAATTTCCCTACCAATTTTTGATAGAGAAAACTATTTGGACTGTTAAGATGAAAGCCTACATACATGTAATCTCTGGGAGGCAATACAGGGGGATTATGAAGTTTCTCCTACAGTGGCTTAAATAAAAACTCACAAAGGGAAGAAGGTCAGAAAGCCAAAGGTGAAGATGTGTCATTATGCTGCAGTATCTCTTAATATTTTTTGTAGAATAAAGACTCTCAGTACAACAAAGGCAATATGAGACTTTCTGAAAAAGGAATATTATGGAAATGAAAGAATTCGAAGCATTAAGGTCTTTAACCTGATGAGGGAATTTGAAATGCGAATAAATTTTAGACAATTAAAAAATACTCAAATAAACTTATCAGACTGGCCAATAAGTTAAAGTTGCTTGGTGGTGAAGTTTCAAGTACAAGGATTGCGTAGAAAATTCTTGTTACTTTACTTGAAAAGTTTGAAGCAACAATAATTTCTTCATTGAAGAATACAAAAGATCTATCAGATATTACTTTGGTGGAAATTTTGAACACCTTGCAAGCACAGGACCAAAGAAGAATGATGAGGAACGAGACAGTTGTTGAAGGAGCGTTGCAAGCAAGGTACCAATTCAATTGATCCAGAGGCAAAGGCAAAATTTCACTATAATAAATTCGATTATCAGTGACCAAATATTTTGTCACGAACAAATCATATTTCGTCACAAAATATCTTTCGTGGCAAAACTATAGTTGGCACTCATTCATCCCTAAATCATGGGTCACTAAATGTATATTGAGACGACTTAGTGCTTCGTCACTAAATAGCCTTCAATTAACTACAAAATATTTGTTGTCCCCGAATGCATAACATTTATGACGATCTTATTGATCATAGAAATTATATTTTTTGTAGGTAATAGTATTTTTTTTGTCACTAAAGAAGTTATAATGCCGCCTAGAATGATGTGTCGCTAACTGTTTATTTGAATTAGTAATGAATTAATTTGTTCCTAATCTTCTATGTATTTCATCGCGGAACAAAAAAATATTTCTTCACTAAATACTATCTTTTACATACACATTCTCTATTTGTCTCTAAATGTATAAATTAGTGACAACATTACTTTCTTATCATTTTGTAGCTGAAAGTGATCACGTCGTCACTAAAAATATTTTTTTTTTACCTACGAAATAATATTGTCACTAGAATGTGGCATAATTAGTGACGATAGCAATTGTCACAAGGTAATAAATGGCTATTTAGGTACAAAATTTACTCTTGTCACTAAATGCTGAATTTGATGACAAATGTGTGATGGTTTTAAAAAGTAAAAGTAAAGCTTTTACGGATAAAATATTTCGTCACTAATCAGAATCATTTGTATTTAGCTAGCTAGCTTTCATAATTTGAAACTGAAATCATATATAAATATCTTAAACTTCATTATAAAGAGCATTATACAATCTTTTTTTAAAAAATACTAAAAGAAGTAAGATTATAGAAAGAAAAAATTTAAAACACTATCATATATTAATTAAGAACAACCAAAATGACATTCATGAGATGATATCTCACTAGATACATTTAAATAAAAATCAACATTGACCAAAATTCATCCAACTTGAAAGTCTAACTTAGATATACTAAACATTAACAAAACAAAGATAATAAAATGGAGGTTTCTTTTCAAAATATCATTGCAAAAGCATTTTTGTAGCAACTAGTCTTGATTTCTACCTTCCATAATCTGTGTAAAAATAATAATTCAAGATTAAAATTCGTATGTTATGATATCATGATATACTGCAATAACGATGATATTCTTAACATAATTTCACGAGTTCAAAAAGGATTCAATATGCACAGACCTTACCTCTTTCATTGCGAGGTTAGGAAGAGTATTTTCAACAGACTCTTGACTAAAAATAAATGTAAAAAATGTAGGAACGTATATGCTTTGTTCAACACAACCTCATTATTCATATTTTCCATCATAAGAACAAGCTAATAGTAAATAGAAAATTAATATTTCAACATCAAACTAATAGTAAACAACAAATTTCTAGTTCAGAAACAGAAACAAGAGAACATAAAAATAGAGTAAACAAAGATAATTGAGATCTCTCATAGAACTTCTATTTGATTTGACAATTTGATTTTTGATGATTGGGAATTCAATCCCAGGTCTAATTGGCAAAATAAATAAAGAAAGTTTTGAAAATAAAATTAACGAGAAGAGACTTATGTAGTTATTAATTGTACCTCAAGGGATAACTTGATAAGGTTCAATGATCACTGTATTAGCTGCATGAAAAGAAAATATAATTAGGGGCTAAATGCTACAAAATTTTATCTAATTTAATTAAAAGAACTATAATAAAATTTATATTTTAAACTATACTAATTCTTGGAAGGAGCATATTGTTTCATGTAAGCTTCTCGGATGCAATCCTACATAATAAATTGTGTGTTTGAATTTCTTGATGGAAGAGTTTTTGTTACATTGTATACGTAGGAGGGTATTTTAGGTTAGTAGTTGTGAAAAATATATTATTAGGATTTACATATATTAACAATTTTATATCCAACAAAAAAATATACTGTAATAAATAATTTGAGGAAATCTACAAAAAAAATTTTCTCAAATTTTACCACTTTTAATTCCTTTCTAAAGTCACTTCTTACTTTTTTTCTTTTGTTTTCTATAAATATTATTTAAATAAAATTATAAAAAAAATTATAAAAGGTAAAGTTTTATTTGATTTAAAAGTGCTAAATAATATAATTTCTTACCTAAATCAAAAAGAACTTTAAATAATCTTAAAATATTAATAAGGAATATGGTATATTACATATTGTTAATAAGGAAAAAATATTACCTAGATCAAACAGTATGGTATATTACATATTTTTAATAAGGAAAAAATTTAACAACTCAAATTTTATTGGATTGAAGCCGTAATATAAAGAAGATAGCTATTTATAATGTCACCATTTGAGTGAAACAATGGTTCAAATTTCTTTGAAATTTACGAAATATTTTTTTCCGGCATATTTTGTGAGCATGTCTAGCTTTGAATCATGATATTATTTGTACAAAAACTAAAGAAGTGATATTTATATCTTAATGGTAATCTTAAACGAAAATTGGTAAACAAAAAAATCTTGAATTAAATTAGAGCATGTCCTTTGTATTGCATTGTCTCTTCAAATTGAAAAACTAACGATAAAGTGTGATTGAAGTATTCTTGAACTACAATATTACTATTGAAATCTAAAACTTTTTGCACATTGAAAGAAGTTTGAATTACGACCATCTATGATCGTAAATACATGATAAACAAACACTATAACTAACAATATCTTAATTTGCAATTATTTATAAAAAAAAAAGTACAAAAACATCTATTACAATTGAAGAAGAATCCCTAGAAAATTTACCTCACATCACAAGCACATATAAAAAACATTGAGCTGTGAAAAATTGAACTGAATATAATATCCCAAAAAATTTACTTGTCAAGAATTTCGTGTAACTCTCATAAAATCACCCTTTATATAGCTTTTTTCCTATTTACAAAAATAAACTAAGAAATCTTTCATTGAAAATTTTGATACCCTTCTGGACGACTACTTGACATGAATTCAATTTAATTTTAAACAAGTTTTATTTTCTCCACAATTTTCCTTTTTAGAAAAATTCAAATCCTAATTTCAAGGGAAAGGCATGTGACCTAATCTTCTATTGTTTTTTTTTTTTTTTAATTCTACTTGATGATTAAATAAAGTATTGCCAAATAAACTTTTATATAAATCCTAAATGTAAGAAAATTTTAAAACGTACCTAAACTAAAGTAGTCCAATTTTAAATTGAATTCAACTCATAATTTCCAATTAAAACTTAAATTCAATTCTTAATTTAAAAAATAATATTTTTTAAAAATAGTGAAAAGACAATTTGATCTATTGCAAAGTCTTTAATCAAAGGCAAATAGTTTAAACAATATTTTTAAGACCCTTCACACTTTTAATATACTAGTTTAGTCGCACATGCCTTGCACGTGTAACTTTTGATTATTAAAAATTACACGATTTCATCTATTACGATGGTTTGTAATGAAGTTCAAAAATAAAGAAGACATAAGAAGCAGTTTTGTAAAAGATTAAATCCTAATTCTATACAAAGAAAAAACAATATACATCACAAATAGTAATAACACGTACTATACTCCAAATTTGTAGATGTAGATGTAGATTTATAGATTTTTTAAATTTCCTAAAATCAAATTTAGTTAATTTAGAATTCCTAAACTAATGAAAAAAATATTGGTTGTCATTAATTATGATAACTTCTAATAAGGAAAAATTTTACCATAAATATATTTAATTAATTTTCAACTCTTAAATATTAGGAAAAAATAGTGAAAAGACGATTTTGTCTAAAGCAAAGATTTTTAATGAAGGTCAAAAAGTTCAAATGATATTTTTAAGGTCCTTCACACTTTTAATATATCATAGATATAGATTATAGATTAGAGATATATCTTACAAATAAGTACAAATAATTAAACTAAAATTATATGAGAAAAATAGTAAAAAGATGATTTTATCTATTGTGTACAATTAATTGTAGTGTCTTTATGTAGGATACGGATGACCAACATAATTTTTTGACTATAGAATGTTACAATAAAAAGAAAAAAATAATATGAAAGGTATTTTAATTGGGAAGAAAATTTTGCAACTAATTTTATTCTCTTTATATTAGGATACGGATGCCCAACACAATATTTTAATTATGAAATATTTAAAAAAAAATATTATTTGACCTCAAAGTACTTATCAATTATAATTAATAATTAAATTAAAATTATATGAGGAAAATAGTAAAATTAACTAGGATGTTGTTTCTATACTTGGTGTGTTCAATAAACCTATAATCCATAATCTTTATCTATAATATATAATATATTAAAGTGTAAAGGGTCTTAGAAATATTGTTTGAACTTTTTGTCCTTCACTAAAAGTCTTTGCTTTAGAAAAAATCGTCTTTTTCATATTTTTTTAATATTTAAGTGTTAAAAATTAATTAAATATATTTATGGTAAAAACTTTCTTTATTAGAAGTCGTCAGAATTAATGAATTTTTCTAATATTTAAGTATTGAAAATTAATTAAATATATTTTTGGTTAAACCTTTCCTTATTAGAAGTCGTAAAAATTAATGACAACAAACTTTTTTCATTAGATTAACAATTTTAAATCAACTAAATTTGATTTTAAGAAGATTTGAAAATCTAGAAATAAATATAAAAGAGTTGAATAAGAAAAATTTAAGAAGTATCAAATTTTAAAATTTTGAAGTACGTAATAAGAATGTAATCAATATTTTGGTAAAGATTTGACATTAAAAACAAGAAAAAATTTTAAATACAGAAAAAAAAAAAGAAAAATAATCATGCCACAAATATGGTTCAAATTGATGCGTCTCTCTTAGCCTCTGGCAGCAAGGGAAAGAGGTACTGTATGACAAACACAAAAGTGATGATTGATCAATCACTTGAAACTTCTGGTGGTAAAATATATATGTGCTTACACTAAAATATATATTTATATTTACATTATTATATTAAAATGTAAAGGATCTTCGAAAAGTGAGTTGACATTTTTACACGTCACTAAAATTCTCTACAATAGATAAAATTTTAATTTTAAATAATCAAATATTATACGTGCGAGGCACGTGCGGTTAAACTAGTATCCCAAAATATGTATAATACATGTATACTAATTGTATATCTATGTATATTTAGTGAGAATTCATACATTTATTATACATAAATTATACAATAATAATACATTTTTTATATACATAGAGATACATATTTTATACAAAAAATGATACAGTACAGATTTTATACAAAAATGATACAGTTTCATTATGTACGATACATTTTTCAGACATATACATATTGATACAATTTCTACACTATGATGAAAATAATTGTATACATTAGTGATACATAAATGATACAATTTTTTCTGCACATAATACATTTTTCATACATATATAGTAGTGATACATTTTTTATATAGTAATGATAATATTTTATACGGAATGAAACTATTTTAAGTAGGCTAAAAACCTTTTCTAAGATTCTTGGGCCATCTAATGTCCATCATATTTGTTCTTGTCCACATAATACATTGCTCTGCTTGTATCATTAACAATAGTAGCCAAAGAGAATTTTGTATTTTGCTATGAAATTTTTTCGTCGAAAATAGTTGAATTATTCAACTATAATTTATTTTAAAGTTGTCGCTATTTATACCTTGCAAATTTTGTGAAAAATTTTTATTGTCACTAAATCATAGATTGATTACAGACAATAAAATGACCATCATTAATTATATATATTATTAGTGACAAAAACTAATGTCACAGTTAAATATAAAGTTTATGGCTAAAACTTACAACATTTAACTACAAAATATAATTTGTCACTATTGTAACAACTTATTTTTTGTGAAAAAATATTTTTGTATCCAAAAATTAATTAGTTTTAAGATAAAAAGTTGATTTGTCACAAACTAGATAAATTATTAGTGACGAAATAATATGTCACTGATAACACATAATTCGTGACTAATGTTACTTAATAAAATGGCGCCAATTCATTTTTTGGCGAAAAACTTTAGAGGATAAAATTGTGCTATGAAAATTTATATTTTGTCACTAAAAATATGTGACCCATGTATTTAATGATGAAAGTTAACTTTTGTCATTAAAAGTGAACAATTAGTGACGAATTTTATATCGTAGCTAAAAAATTCGTAGCTAAATATCACATTTGTTGTAGTGTAATTAAAGCAAAAGTTCAAGAAAGGTTATGCTACATTAATATTAGGTGTTGCAACTGATAGCAATTCTAATAGCAACAAGAAAGGTGGAAAGTTTCAAGTTTGTTAGCATTGTAGGAAGAGAAATTATCCTCACTACAAGTATTGGAGAAAACCTGATATGAAATGCAGAAAGTGTCATAAACCCGGCCACACAGAGATTATTTGCTAAGAAAAAGAACCACAATAATTAAATAAAACATAAAATGTAGACCAACAACAAAAAGAGGAATTGTCTGTGGCCACTTATTTTGCAAGTAAAAATTCAAGCGAAAGTTGGTTAATTGACAACGATTGTACAAATCACATGACTGATGGCAATGAGTTTTTTAAGAGAGGTGGACGTATGTACTGTCTCTAAAGTTAGAATTGATAATGGTGATTATCTTCCTGCCAAAGGAAAAGGCACAGTAGATATTGAAAGATACCCAGCTACAAAGTTAATTTTAGGTGTACTTTTATGTTGTAAACTTGATAGAAATTTGTTGAGCATGAGAGCTTTTGAAAAATAGTTTCAAGCTTAATTTGGTGAAAATAAGTGTGTGATATTTGATCCAAAGGTTCAAAAAATTCATCAAGTTAAATGAGAGGAGAATTTTTTTCTTTGACCCAATGGAGGGAAAGTTCGTTGCCTATCTGAGCCAAAGAGGTGAGTAAATGTATGGCATAAGAGACTGGGATATTTCTATCACAGGACACTGTTGTATATGCTGAAGAAAGATATGGTTCAAAGACTACCACCAATGAAGGACAAACACACAAGGTACAACACATGTCATTGGGAAAACACAGTAGGATGCCTTTGCTGGGGCAACCTGGAGAGTGATCAATAAAACTTCAATTAGTCCATACTAATTTATGCGGACCACAAAAGATTGCTTCTCTTGACATAAGTAAATATTTTATAGTATTCATTGATGACATGACAAGAATGTGCTGAATTTATTTTTTCAGGTTCAAATATGAAGTATTTGAAGTGTTCTGGAAGTTCAAAGCTTTGACATAAAATCAAAGTGATTGCAGGATGCAAATACTTAGATCAGATAATGGTACTAAGTACACATCTGATTGATTTAAATTTTTTTTGTGAAAATTCATAGATTGAGCATCAACTCACTATCCCATATACTTCAGAATAGAATTGAGCCAACAAAAGGAAGAATAGGAAGATAATGGATATGTCGAGGTATTTGTTGTATGTTAAGGGACTACCAAA
>NC_061115.1:66103629-66115157 GCF_002878395.1 Capsicum annuum
TAGAATATTTTTCATGGTGATAAAAAAGCAAGATATCCTGGCTCAGTCGACTACAAAATTGAGTTTATATTTGCAATAATAGTAATAAATTAAGATCTTTCGCCAGGGAAGATCTTGATAGATCTTGATTTAAAAAAATAATAAAGCACTGAAATATTTGTCGACAATTAGGCAGCCATGACTATTTCTTATAATCCTATTTTATATGCAAGAAACAAGCATTTTAATATCCAATTATACTTATTTTATAAAAGTGCAAGAAGTAGGAGAGATGAAACTAGTGTATTGCAGGTCAGGAAATCAAGTTGCTGATCTATTTATAAAGTCTTTTCATGTTAACATATTTGAGTTCCTCCAAAGAAAACTCAGAGTCTGCAACTCCCGATGCAAGAGAAGTGTTGTTGTACCTCAATTATTACAATGTTGTTTAAAGTTGGATTATTGCATCTAAACTCAAGTCAAAAACTAAATGTTGACTAAATAAATTGCTAAGTTTTAGCTGTTTCTCTTTCCTAGTTTGTTTAAAGTTTGTTAGCATCTTTAAGTTCAGGTCCTTTTTTTTTCCAGTTATCAGTAGACTCCATAGACTTAGTCTAGCAACTTTTTTTAGCAACAGTCAGTTACTGACTTCATATATTTAAGCAAGTTTTTCTAATCAATGAAATTACAACATTCCAAGTCAAGTCTCTTGGGGCTTTGGGCTACAGGTGACAAAAAGGTTTTAAAATGAGGTGAAGGTGACATAAGTCTTAATAATTGAGTGGAGGTGACAATTACTTAATTATGGATTAAGAAAGTTTGAAAAATTTCAAAATAACCTACACGTTTTTAAATTTACACTTTGATCCAAATGTTAGTCAATATAACGGGAAACGAAGGGAAAAAAGATGCATTTTTCTCTCTTCTCATCTGTTGTTATTTTCTCTTTCTTCGCGATATTTGTTGTTCATTATTACTGATGCTTTATTCATAATTTTTTGATTCATTATCATCTTCATATTCTTCTTGTTGACCATTGTTGGTGTTGTTGTTGTTGTTACCGCAACTGCTGCTCTTTGACCAATTTTTTATGTCAAATTTTGTTTCGTACATCACTTTCAAATTTGACATTTACTTGAGAGGAGACTTTGGTAAGTCAAATTATGCTTTTTAGTTGAATTTGTCATCTGGGTAACTTTTTGTGTGCTATTTTTTCAACAATAACTAGCATGCGAACATGAATGTAACATAAGAGCAATATGTTTAAACAGATCATCATCTATGGAACGAGATAAATATTCTATTGCAACAGTAGACTCATGTTGGATTCATATTTATGGTTCTAAGTGCCCATAATATGAATCGAATAGATGGGTATTCTGTTGCAATAGATTAATAATCTGTTGCACCAGATTAGTAATCTGTTCCAACTGACAAGTAATTTGTTGACACAGAATATATATCTGTTGCAAAAGAATATTTATTTGTTGCAACAGGTAATTATTCTGTTACAACAGATGAATAATCTGTTTCGAACAACAAAATACAACTCCTGTCACAAACCCAACAGATAACTCAACTCATATGTTGATCTCTTGCTATTAATACCGAATCCAAATTATTCCTTAATTGTAGACATATCATTTGTTGAGAAAAAAAATAGACAACATGAAAATTAAATAAGAATTAAAATGTCAAATGCATCAAACATAAATTTTTTATTAAATAAAAAAATAAAAATACATAGGTAAAAGAATAAAAAAAACTTAATTATTATTATCATCATTATTATTTGTATGGTCAACCAGCCAATCTTCAACCGGTAGCAGCAGCGCCCTCCTCAGCCTGCGGATCTCCCGCAACATCCTTACTCTGACGTTGGCCAACTCTTACTGTAGGTCATGAACTTCTTTCTGCAGTTCTCGCATGGCATCTCGTAAACTAGCGACATCCTACACTGAATATAGCATATCTAGAAAATGCATAAGTTGACAAAACACACACGTAAAAACAAAGGTAAAGTAAGAAAGAATTCGAATGTAATATATAATACAACATATATTTACACAAAAATCAAGAAAAAAATTTACCAGAGACAAGAAAAAGCTATCAAGTCCTTGAAGAAAAAGTAGTTGAAGGTGTAATAAGAGCAAGGAATAAATAAAGTGTAGTAGAATGAACGATTGAGTAAGGAGGGACCTATTTATAGAGGATTGAACTTGAATGCGTTAGGCAAAAAGTCCCAACTGTTCACCTCCATTTATTAATGACATTTCTTGCTTACTGTGAAAAGTTATGACTTAATTAAATTAAGCAATATTGTGGTAAGTCATGACTTTTCAGCTTATTATTATTAATAATTAGTTCTTTTCAGGAACCGTTTTTATATTGAGTTGTGACAACAGATTATATATCTGTTGCATCAGATAAATTATCCGTGACAATAAATATATCATCTGTTGTAATAAATAGATGTCACGACCCAGACTAACGGACCGTGCGGGCACCTACTCCATTCTAAGTAGCTAGGAGAGCCCTTATTACCCAACTAAAAATATGCGGAAAACTTTTGTTTTAAAGGAAATATAAAGTAAATTAAATACTAATAAACAAACTTTTTATAAATACTTCTTACAAATGTCCTTCACTATCCCAAGACTTGGCCAGACATGTACAAGAGCTACCTATTACAACATAAACTGACAATGAAATAAATAATACAAAGACTCTAACATCTACCAAGAAGAAAGTGCAAAAAGTTAGTGCTGAATATCGTCATCTATCTAGTAACTGCAACTAACCTGCATCCAGTCTACACTCCAAGAAAGAATGTAGAAGAGTAGGTTTAGTACAGCCACACATACTGGTAGGCATCATCGGCCAACGGTATTAGTTCATATAATCATAAAATAGAATTAAGAGAAATAAATCATGACATCTTTAATGGAATATAATTCAACTAAGGTTGTAATAATATTATTACTTTACCTATATAAGTTACAACATCCAACTACTCTTCCAACTCCATCAATATTACGTTCGCTACTAACATACTCTAGCCTTATTATTTCACACCATCAACCACAATCCAATGCTAATACATCACTATTCCTCTTTATTCACCTTATCTTTTTTATTACTCATATTCATAGGAACAAACCCGTAATCATAGACAACCCACACTAAACTCTCGGGCTAACAACCAAATGCTCTATTCCAATATTAAAGAATGATAACTAGCCATTCTGATAAGCTACGATTAAAACACGTACAAATAAAGCAAGTCAACCAACATATAAGTAAGTAAAAAGTTTCACTTTTTCTAATACATAGCACACAATCAAATACCCACTGAATCAATAATACAACAATAACAAATCAAACAATGCTCACAAACAAGCCACATAACCATCAAGAGTATCACCCATACTGTAAACATCCATAGACTCAACACAAATATGTACACACATGCTATGAGACTTATTTTTGCCCAAATAGTCATGACCTGCAGGGAACAATCTATGTTCATATACCGTACCGGCGTGGTACCCGATCCAACATATACATATCCGTACTGGCATGGTACCCAATCAAACATAAACATATCTGTACCGGTGTGGTACCCGATCCAATATATACATATCCGTACCGGCGTGGTACCCGATCCAACATATACATATCCATATCGGCGTGGTACCCAATCCAAAATATATACATCCATACCAGCGTGGTACCCATCCAAAATATACACATTCATATCGGCGTGGTACCCGATCCAACATATACATATTCATATCGGTGTGGTACCTGATCCAATATATACATATCCGTACCGGTGTGGTACCCGATCCAATATATACATATCCATACCGGTGTGGTACCCGATCCAAAATACGTATATTCGTACCGGCGTAGTACCCGATCCAACAAAAAGAAGTATTATCACTATCAAATTTACACAACCTCACAATATACAACACAATGTACCAAGTTTGCAAGTACACTTAAAGTCATAAGACAATTCCATCAATTAAATTTTCAATAATCATTTATACATGCTTCAACAATCCAAACATCAATAATTTCAAGCATGTCCGAATACAAATCAACAAGTATTGATAGCATTACTTTAAGGAGTTATCATTATCAAACAAGCCTCTAATAGGCACAATTAATAAACCACCATTATCACCAATTTAGCCTCTCATGGGCATCCAATAGATATAACATTTTTTTCAATATCAAACAAGAATATCATAAAATAAATCACAATTTAATTCTTACACATACAAGTCACTAGTAGAGCCTTAATTACTCATTAATTATTAAAAATATCACTATCTTCTTAAATACTGCAATTTGAGTTCTAAGATCACCACCTATAACTAACACATTCACGCGTATCATTATCCTTTATCTCTTTCCACATAATACAATCATCACACTAATTCAAGTCATCTATCCCTTAGATATTACTATGCTCACCAATATTCAATCTTAGCATAATTTTCCTTATCATACTATTGCACAATACATACAACCTAATACCATTACAGCTCAACTAGGTTCATCACTCGAACAACTAAAAAAATATCATGTTCAAATACTACGTTTATAACAATCTCCTTTCGGACGCATAACACAAAATATCATAAATATTACATAATCAATCAATAATATAGTTTTTGGAATTAAAGTTAAGTACTCGTGTCTTTAACCACCTCAACTCCATGCCTGCAGGCCTAGACGTGCTTTCTCTCATCAATTCTAAATTATGAAAATATAAAATAACACAATCTTCTACTTATTAAACCTAGCCTACCTAGACGCCAAGCTTTTGGAAGAAGCAAGCTGCAACAAGGATGCTCTTCCTTTCTTTCATGCCTTGGAACATTCAATCATCTAAAAATCAAGCAATTATAAGAGTAATTAAATATTACTCTTCAAACAAATATTTTGGGGATTCAAACCCACTAATTCTACCCTTAATTCAAGGTCTACATCATTTCCCAAGGTCAGTTAGCCATTAATTATCTCTTTCATCTCCATTAGTAGAGTTTTTATGCTAAAGGTCTCATCTTTACTGAATTCAAGGTTCCTAACCATCAAAATTCATAATCTAGTTTATGAAATTCATGTTAGGAATCTTTAATTTATAGTTTAGGATCAGCTCTATGTCATATTAAAAACACACCCATGAGTATTTCCCAAAATAACTCCACCATTAAAGGTAACTAAGAATTCTAAGATGTTAAAAGATTAAAAAATGAAGAAAATAATGTAATAACTTACCTCAACGAAGGAATTTTACCTTAAGCCTTGGGAAATCACCTCTCTAGGGTTGGGGAATAAAATTTGGGGGGTTTTGGACTTAAAATACGGCTGAAGCTAATTTAAATACTATCAGAATATTTTCTACAGCGAAATCCCATTTCAGCTCGGACAGTGCTCCATAAAATAGTCATAACCTTTTACTCCAAATTCGAATTGAGGAGCGGTTTGTTCCGTTGGAAAGAGGACTTAGAGATATTTAATTTGATAGGTAATGTGACCCCTAACTCCTTATATTCTATGAGATATGATCATTTGAAGTTGGCCCTAATAAAAACCCATATCGAAAGTGTATCGAAAAGAAAGTTTTAAACTTAACTTTGTGTTAGGAATATTGTATGACCTTAATTAATAGCTAAAGAAATTTCAAACGAATTTATTGATATTAGAACTCATGAATAATTAAAATTCATCAATCTTGAGTCTATCTAGACACATCCGAAGGCTAAAATCTTCACCAAAAAAATCTGAGGTGTCATAATAAATAAAATATTGGCTATTTTGGACCCAAGTTAATATTGAGGAATAAAAATTAAGCATTTTCATAAATTTATTATAAATAATTTAGTAACGACAAAATGGGTCGTTACAATAGTAACCTACTGCATCAAATAATATATCTGTTGCAACATATAATCTATATATTTTTTTTTTTAAAATTATCATCATGACATTCAAATTTTTTGACTTTTTAATTATATAAATAAATAAAATAGATTTAAAGGCGCAACTGTTCACCTCCATTTATTAATGACATTCTTGATTACTATAAAAAGTTATGACTTAATTAAATTAAGTAATATTGTGATAAGTCATAATTTTTCAGCTTATTATTATTAATAATTAGTTCTTTCCAGGAACCATTTTTATATTGAGTTATTACAACAGATTCTATATATGTTGCATCAGATAACTCATCTGTGACAATAGACATATCATTCGTGGCAACAAATAGATAACCTGTTGCATTAGATAATCCATCTATTGCAACATATAATATATCTTTTTTACAAAAATTATCATCATATCATTAATCTAAATTTGCTGACTTTTTATTATATAAATTAATAAAATAGATTTAAAAACAAAAATATTTTTGGTGAGTTTTTTACGGTTTAAATTGTGTTTATCATTTATTTCCTTATTGTTTTCTGTGAAAAGAAATGACTTCATTAAATCAAGCTGGTGAGTTATTGTGACAAGTCATGAATTTTCAGCTTATTATTATTAATTAGTTTTTAAATTTAAATTAACTTTTTTTCTCAATTTAAAAATTGAAGACACCTGGTTTTTAATAATAGTTTCTTTAATAAAATAATAACCATTTTTTGTTGATTTATAACAATAGATTGTATATCTGTTGCATCAGATAACCCATCTGTAGCAACAGATATACTATCTGTTGCAACAAATCGACCATTTATTTTAGGAGCTTTTTTGATTTCTTCTAACAACTGATTCATCAGTCGCAACAGATGAGGAATTTGATGCATCAACAACATTATTTGTTTGTTGAATGTGTTTAAACAAAAAGTCACAGTCACAACTATTCATCTTTTTCTTAACAATCATCGAATAACTTAATTAATCCAGTGTTGTGACTTTTTTTTCAATTAGATAATCTTTCTTTTATGGTTAAAAATTGTGTATATCATTTAGTTCCTTATTATTTATTAACGAACCATTTTTAGGAGAATTATGACTTTTCACCACCCTCTATTGCCACAAGTGCTCAATCCCTACATCCAACCATCGACATACTGAGAATAGGAAATAAATAGAATGCTAATTAAATATTAAATAAGAATTAAAAATTTAAAGTCAATCAAACCAAATCAAACAAAACATATACATAGATTTTTGAATCCCTTGTAGGTAGATTCGATATAAAAAAGGAAAATACATACGCTAAAAGAAAGAAAAAACATAACCTACTTCTTTTTACTACTATTATTATCAGTACTATTATTATTATTACTACTATTATTATTGTCAACCGGATAATTTTCATCCGACAACAGCAGGGCCTTCCTCAGCTTTGCTTCTAAGACGGTCAAATTCCTATGGAGTTCCCACAAGGACTTGATATGAATCTTCTTGTACGAATCTGGATCAGTCATATTTATTATAAGTGTAGTAGAATGAACGAGTGAGAGTAAGGAAGGGAATAAGGAAAGGAGGCCCGAGGAACCTATTTATAAATGATTGAATTGGAAGGGGTGATTTAGTCAAACAAAAAGCCACGACTATTCATATCCCTTAGTTAAATAAAACTGGTGACTTTTTGAATATGTAAATTAAAAAAAAATGGATCTAAATACAATAATTTATCTTTTTATTGTATTTTGGAAAGAAAAGAAAATTATTTTAAAATAAATCTAACAGATGAGTAATTTATTCCAAAATATATTCCATCTGTCAGATAACTTATAACATATTGACAATCTATTACAACAGATGGATATATCATTTTTCTTTTCAAACAGATGTGGCATCTGTTGCAACTTGATAGTCATCTATTTGTTCAATTTAAGCCATAGATGGGCTAGGAGGAATAAGGTATGTGCAGGTGGATCCACTATCATATGCATGTGAGTTAAGTAGTATTACTGATAAGGTCATCGGGATAACACACACAAAGTACAATATTTTTGTGAATATAATTTTTAACCGATTAGGCACTGATCATTCAAACAAGATACTGCATTGTACAGTTAAGTTTGATGGGTTCGAATTGATAAGGTTGAAATTACGAATTACTGACGGTTGTTGCTCATGTTTATGCGTGTCAAGTTTTGAGAAGGGATCAATATTTGGTGTCATTATAGAGAATCAATAGCGAGTGGACTTAACTTTAAGTGTGCATTGGACTCTGAGAACACCTTCGAAGCCTCGCACTGCATCAAATAAGAACGAAAAACCAATAGAAATTCCCTTGCCCAAATTTATATGGAAGGGTTGATTGAGAAGATGATTATACGCCAGAAGGAGCCGAAGGAGAATGCCTTCAAGGGAAAGGGGAGTTGATGAAAGACTATATCATCTAAGAGTTAATTGAAGAAGAGACATAGGGTAGAAAGTAACTTCTTGTGAATATGGCTGATAGAATTAATTTAAAGCCTAAGAAATCTGAATCAAATGCAAATATAAGAGTGTATCTGATAATGTAAATTCGTTTATTGTCTCTTTGAAAGAAAAATAATGTAGATGGACACTACTTTTCTAGGGAGCTGTGACTAGGTAGCGTGATCGGGATTATCACCTACATAAAAAATAGCAGAAGACTAAGAAAGCAGCCTTAAGGGCATCGAGGGTTGAAATGATATACAAGAAGTCTAGAAAACTTGCGCCAACAACAACTGCAGTTAAAGTAATGAATCTAAGCGAAGGCAGCAATTTCTGAATTTTAAATTGCATCTCGTGCCTTCTTGTTTGTGGTTCCAATTAGGTCCACTGCTGTTGACCTGATCGAAACCACAGAAGTGATTGAAAGGCAAATTGAGTATCATTACTTCCTTAGCAATATGGATTAATTGATTGTGTTTTATAGCCTTAGCATTCTTTCAACATTTCTTGGAGAAGATCAGAGGCTTGTTCTAGTTTGTGAATTTCGATAATTTTCAAGCTTACCTCCGTCTTGCTGATTCTATATTTAAGCTGGCCGTTGCTGTCTTCAAAGCTGGTATAGATTTCCTAATCTCTTGTGAGCTCGATCAGGAACACTAACTTCGAAGTTGTAACATTGAAGCAGGCCTTCAGAACACTTTCTTTAAAAGCCTTAAAGGATACATGGAGGGTTGCTGTGTTTGTTTTAGGTCAAAATATGTTGATGCACACTAAAGATGTGGTCCCAACAGTTGAACAACACATTTTACCAAGCGTTGCTCAATGCAGCTTGCTCAAATAATTTGATAAATTAATAAGCAAGGAGTTACGTAGCGTGTTATCTAAACCGACTCTACCAAGCCTATCAAATGTTACGTAACTCTAGGCTTATTACCCTATCAAAAAAATTTGACCGAGTTAGTGCACAAATCAAATGAGCTCAATCTATCAGCTTTTATACTGATCGCTCTTCTCCAATATAGATGACATAATATCTGCTATGCAAAAGTCTACACCATCGCCAGAAATACTTGTCAGGGTGTAAGTCTTCTGAAGGCATCAACAATAATCTCTTCAAGTGATATTGAGAGATTCCTAGTCATGCCTTCTCAATATGTTTGCTATGGCAAGAATTTTTGTCGATGACAAGATATCTTCCATGCGAAAGTTTACACCGTCAGCGAAAATTCTTGCCAGAGCAAACTTCTTCAGAAGGCATTATTAGTAATCTCTCAACATCAAAGAAGTCTTATACGAAAGTCTTTAGAAGATAATCGGAAATAAGAAAGTTTTCAGCAATGACTACACATAATTACGGCATCAACAACCTCACCAAATTCACTCCTCATGCAAAAAAAGGGCAAAAATATTTTTATTTGCATTCGCTTGTTATTTATTTAACAAACCAAACAAAAATGAACTAAATCTAGCATTTAATTTATCTTTGTTTGGTTTGTTAAATAAATAGCATGCGAATGTAAATAAAAATATTTCTACCTTTTCTTTTGTATGAGGAGTGAATCTGGTGAGGTTGTTGATGATAATTATGTGTAGTCATTGCTAAAAACTTTCTTATTTTTGAATGTCTTCTGAAGACTTTAGTACAATACTTCCTTGATATTGAAAGATTATTAATAATGCCTTTTGAAGACTTTCACACTGTCAAGAATTTCTGCTGACGGTGTTGACTTGTGCATGCCGAAAATCTTGTCATCAGCAGAAATTCTTGCTGTAGGAAAAGTCTTGGGAAGACATAACTAGGAATCTCTCAATATCACTTGATATTGAGAGATTATTGATGATGCCATCTGAAGACTTACGTCCTGCCAAGCATTTCTGGCGATGGTGTAGACTTTTGCATAGCAGATATCTTGTCATTTATATTGGAGAAGAGCGATCAGCAGAAAGGCTGAAATATTGAGCTCGTTTGATTTGTGCACTAACTCAAGCCAATTTTTTTGATAGGGTAATGAGCCTGGAGTTATGTAACATTTGATAGGCTTGATATAGTCGGTTTAGATTACACTCTACGTAATTACTATAAAGCATATAATGTTGCCTTCTATCCGATTTGGTATAAAATACTACATCGATACAATTTCTTATAATTTTTCTACCTGATGTAAAATTAATTTTTCATTTCTTTTTTCTGTTTGAGAAAGATATGTAAGTATGTGACAAAATTTTAACTACAATTCATATTAAGTAAACTGATCGATATTTATGACATTGTGACAAGAGAGAATTGTGTGGATGGTAAGTATCCCGAACTTAGTTTGAGTCATCTAAAGAGCAAAAGATATTTTTGTTATTTTTATCAATAAATAATAAGGTGAAAAATCATTTAATTCCGTATATTATGAAACCATGGCAAACCACCATCCAAAGTGTAAGACTCACTTTTCCTCAAGATCTCACGTGTACGTTGAGTATTTGCTTACTAATTACTATAAATATGTTGCCTTCTATCCGATGTGGTATAAAAGACTACATCGATACAATTTCTTCTAATTTTTCTACGTGATGTAAAATTATTTTTTTATTTCTTTTTTTTTTGTTTGAGAAAGATATGTAAGTATGTGACTAAATTTTAACTACAATTAATATTGAGTAAACTGATAGATATTTATGATATTGTGACAAAAGAGAGTTGTGCGGATATTAAGTGTCCCTCACTTAGTTTTAGTCATCTAAAGAGCAAGAGATATTTTTGTTATTATTATCAATAAATAATAAGGTGAAAAATCATTTACTTTTTCAACTCGCCCTCCCCCCGCCCCCCACTCGCACCCCCTTTTTTTTTTTTTTTTTTTTTTTTTTTAAATAACAGAGATTCTACTCCCCTATAATATCTTTTCATATAAGATGTAGTATTTTATTTAGTAACATAGACATTAATTTACCTATAATTTAAATAAGTTTATATCTAATTATGGATATTATTAGCATTAATTAACATTCCAAACTAAAATAATTCTTTTATGAAGTTATACAAAATACTCTAGTTATATGATTGCTATTTTTATATTACATGCATTATATATTTGTTTATATATGTGTGTGTACTGTGTCTAGTATTTCTTATTCCCTATTATTTAGTATATAGGTAAATC
>NC_061115.1:66118157-66179712 GCF_002878395.1 Capsicum annuum
CTTTTTCCTTTTTGTGTGTTTTTAATTCCTCTCTTTTTTCTTCTTTCTTTTTCTTAACTCTTATTTTTTTCTTCTCTTTCTTTTCTTTTTTCTCAATTTTTATTTTTTCTTCTCTTTTTTCATTTTTCTCAACTTCTATTATACTTTGTTAGTGAATCGAAAGTTGGATAATCCGCAAAGAGGATCTTCTTTTTTTGACATAGAAGTAAGTTTAAGGGTATTTTTTGAAAGTACTTTAGGCAAGAGTTATAAATATCTCATAAATCAAGACAATGTGGTAATGACAAGTCTTGCTCGTGGGACACAACTTGTTGTTTGAAAGTCCTTGGGCTAAGCCTTGTCTCTAAAGCAAGAGTTATAGAACAATATGGTAGTGTTAACTCTTGCCCATGAGGCATAACTTGTTATTCGAAAGTTCTTGAGCTAAGTTTTGCCTCTAAGACAATAGTTATAGAGCATTTCATAAATCAAAACACAATGTGATAGAGTCAACTCTTGCCCATGGGGCATAAATCGTTATTTGAAAGTCTTTGGACTAAGTCTTGCCTCTAAGATAAGAGTTATTGAGCATCTCAAAAATCAAGACACAATGTGACAGTTTCAACTCTTGCCCATGAGGCGTAATTTGTTGTTTGAAAGTCCTTGAACTAGGACTTGCCTCCAAGGCAAAATTTATAGATCATCTCATAAATCAAGATACAATATGGTAGTGTCAACTCTTGCCATGGGGTGTGCTTGTTGTTTAAAAGTTCTTGAACTAAGTTTTGCCTCTAAGGCAAAACTTATAGAATGTCTCATAAATCAAGATATAATGTGGTAGTGTCAACTATTGCCCGTAGGGCATAACTTGTTGTTTGAAAGTCATTAGGCTAAGTCTTGCCTCTAAGGCAAGAGTTATAAAATATCTCGTAACTAAAAATACAATATGGTAGTGTCAACTTTTATCCATAGGGCGTACTTGTTGTTTGAAAGTCCTCAGACTAGTCTTGCCTCTAAGGCAAAACTTATAGAGCAACTTATAAATCAAGACACAATGTAAAAGTGTCAACTTGAGCTAAGTTTCTCTAAGGCAATAGTTATAGAGCATCTCGTGAATCAAGGCACAATGTGATAATGTCAACCCCTACCCATAAAGTGTAGGCTATTGTTTGAAAGTCCTTGGACTAAGTCTTTCTTCTAAGAAAAGAGTTATAGAACATCTCATAACTAAAAACTTAATTCACTACTAGAAATCACCCCTATGGTGACGGTTACAAAACCATTTTAATAGATAATAAAATCGTTGCCATAACTCTACCATAACGGTTCAACAAGATTTCCATAGGTGGCGTTGTGATAGGTCTATGGCAATGGTTTATGCGACGGTTTTCTAACCGTCGCCATAGGTCGAGCTATGGTGACAGTTTCTGACAACCGTCTCCATAGATTGACCTATTACGATAGTTATTTTTTGACTTATTGAGATGCCTATTTTCATCTATTACAATGGTTACTAATCATTGCAATATATGCTATTGCAATGGTTAGTAACCATTGCAATAGCATCTATTTCAACGTTTTTGTTATTCTATTGCAACGCTTTTTGAGTACCTATTACAACTTTTTCATTACTTATTGGAATGCATATTTTCAGCTATTGCAACGATTACTAACCATTGCAATAGATTCTGTTGCAATGAAATTAAACCATTGCAATAGCATTTATTGCGACACTTTTGTTATTCTGTTGCAACACTTTTAACTACCTATTGCAATGGTTTATTGTTCTATTACAACAATGATTGCCACATGTTATTAAATTGAAACAATTTATATAAATAGTCATATTAATGTAAATTTTTATTTACATACATAATAAATTATAACACAATATATACACATCACAAAACAAAATCATTCATTAATAATTTCATAATTCAAAATATGCAACAAGCTAGTAATTTAAACCCAAAAGTAAAATGTAATCAAGTCCAAAGGATTAGTTAAGTTTTTACATACTAGCAAGTTCAAGTTGCGACAAGTTTCAAAAAATTCTACACAAAACTATTGATATTAGAGCATTTATCCACAACCTAAAAATCTTCACAAGGTCAATGTCTTCATCATTTTCTTCATCTCTTTCTTCATTTTGGATACCTATAAAAAGAGAATAAACAATATAAATTAACACTTAAATGACAACATAAAAAGGACTATTCCACAACAAAATAAGTACATAAACCACATATAAGTTAGCTAGTGAAGAGGCAAATCAACTAATCATGGTTAGAAAGAAATACAAACATCCAAATGTGAGATGATAAAACTTAAATAACAATGCTCACCCTTTCTTCTAAGCAATCTTTCAACATGAAGAAACAAAAAAGGTGACATGCTCATTCTAACCTCAAAGTTGAAGAGTAACAGACTTCAACTAAGTTATACTCACCTTTATATCAACAAATAAGAGAAAACTGCAGCTTCACATTTATATAGTCTAACATATGTGAAGACATCTAATTCTACCAGATCCCATATAAAACTGTTTTTGTCAATAGAGCAGTTGTCTATATTTAAGCAGATATGGAATGTGAGACACTATCACGGGAAGTCAACTTGTGCAACTTAAAAATTCCGCCCCTTTTTTATGTCATGAATGGAAATTCACCCATTACCAAACAACACACTTTTTCATTTGAAACTTTGCCCTCTTAGTTTTGGTTCTTTGTAAGCAAAACTAAAAGTCAAACATCTATTTTCAGATTCAGCACAGGCTACAACAAATCGCCATAAATATGTTGCTGAAATCAAAGATCAAAGATCTTAAACTCAACAAGGGCTACCCGTAGAAAACTGAAAATACTTCTTTATAGAAAAGCTTCGTTTGTTTTTTTTTTTTGAAAAAAAAAGAACTAGTAATATAAGATGAGCATGCTTTTATGGCCTAAAATACTATAGCATTAGCGCATCTATCTTACCAGAAAATTAGAATTAGGGGATCTAATCTCTTCTAACTGCAAATTCTTATCTGATCCAGTCAGCACGCAGTTTCACAGTTCAAAAGAGAAACATATTCCAAGTTTATCACAAGAGTGTTCAGACAGTTCAAGATGAAAAAACTTGATTATTCTCTAGTCTAGCAATTAGATGTCCTATAATGTTGATACAACAACACTTCCAAAATCACATAATACTATTTTTAAGTTTCATTTGTAATACCCTATACGTACCAACATATTTACTTATTTAACATGTTTAACAGAAAAATCTTACACAAACCTTTCCTCTATCAAATCAAAATCAGATCTGTTTAGTGATTATTAGAGAACTTACTATACAACGGGAAGTCGAAGATGACCTGAAATAATTACCTTCAAAGTTTTGAATAACTTTTTGAGGTAGTCAACCTTAGAATAAAAATTTGATATGCATAACATCTACCCTTTTGAATGCAAAAGGTATATCAAGCACTGCTTGGAAAACTTCTCAGCTGGCCCAAGCTTAAAGGGGGGATCATCTTTATATTCTTTCAGGACACAATACCAAACTAATAATATCAAGCCACAATACCAAAATACTAATACCAAAATTTCACCAGCTAATTAGTAGCAGGCACACACCAAAAGCAAGAGAAGTTCTATCAATAGATTGTTACTACCAACAGATCAAGAAATGGAAACTGACCTTGATTGTTACTACCAATAGATGGACAGTTTTTTTGGTTAATTAGTAAGAACTTCTCCTGATGAATGAACATTGAATCCTAGAATATTAGGATCAAGTGTTAATCCTGGATTTAGACGCTAAAGTTATGCAATGATGTTTATTGTAACTTCTCGCTCAATGATATCTCTTTGAGCATTCATTCATTGTTGCATCCTTTCTTCTAGCTCATCCAATCTCTTCTCCATATGTTCATTAGATTTTGAAGAGGATCCAAAATTAGTTGCTTTCTGTTTCAAAAGAGTCTTGGTAACACCGCGTCCGAGTAGTCTTACTCGACCAGGATGATCAGGCCTCATAACTGTTGTGAATGTATCAGTTGATTAAGTACCATCTTCACTTTCTTGAGTCTCTACTCTCTCTATTTCAACCTACATACTAGATTCAAGAGCAAGTAAATTTAGTTGATTCAATATTTAAGAAAACAATGATCTTGATCAATTTTGAAATAGAAAATTTCACACTATTTTATTTGTAATCACTTCAGATGAGTCCTTATATAGGGCCCATTTGGATAGGCTGAAATAGTGGCTTTTAAAAAGTTCTTTAAAAGTATTTTTGAAAGTGCTGAACTTGTTTTAAAAATAAGAAGTTATGTGTTTGGATAAAAGTGCTGAAACTAAAAAAAGTTATTGATGTGTTTGGTAAATAATGTTTTTAAGAACTTTTTTTTAGTCAAAATGTTTGAAATACTCTTATAGCTGTTAATAATATATAGAATTGATTATTATTAATTTTTATTGCTAACATGATTCAAATTAAAATTAATATATATATATGTATATATATATGTATATATATATATAAGTGTTGAATGTTTGTGTTTGAAAAAGATAGTTATATATTAAAAGATTATTTGTTTCTTCATGATTACATTAAGATTTCGTATCATTAAGGTGCAATTTGTGACGGCACTTTATTTTCTTATTAAATTGGACTTGATGCTTTTAACCTTTGAGGGTAGTATTAATATATATGCCGAGCTTATTATTAAAGCAAAAATATATATGTTACTGATTATTATAATTACATTAATAGATAAATAGTTTCATCCAAAAGAGGTACTAATATGGCTGGAGTTAAGTTTGCTATAAATACAAAAAGTGAAAATGTTCAATTAAAATACCAAAAAAGAAAACTTAAATTTGATTAATAATAGTATTCTCTTCGTCCCATATTAATTGATTATCTTATAAAAATAATTGTCTCATTTTTGTTGATCACCTAGCTAAATCAAGAAAATATTTTTTTTTTATATTACCCTTGTAATTAATTTGTTTTGAGATTGTTTATGTTGTTTGTTAGGTTTCTAAGAAGATTTTTTAAGAAGTAAATTAATAAAATTACTTTTTTATTTATGATATTTTAATGTAGGTGTAAAATAATTGTTTTGAGCTAGGCTAGATTCTACAGGATTTCAAGTTATGTGAATTTAATAATTTTTACTCATTATAAAAATATTTAACTACAAATTGTATTAGTATTGAATTATATTCATTTGAAATTATTATTAACATTATTATTACTATATATATATATAATAAGATCAAGATAAGTTAAATTAACATCATGACTAGTGCAAGAAAAATCAATGAATATATAAAAGTAGTGAAGGAGAATTAGCGCTACAAGGGTAAACTTGAAATAAGGAATAATTATAAAGGATATAAATGTAATTTACTTGGTTAACCTTAATAGCTTATAAACTCCCCCCCCCCCCCCCCAAAAAAAAGATAGGAATGGTTGTTTCTTATTTTTGGCTTTAAAAAAGCCAAAATTGACGTTTTTTTAAGCAATTACAAAAATTTCCAAACACCCTTTTTAAACAAAAAATAACTTATAAGCTATTTTGACCAAATTAAAAGCTTACCCAAACACCCACATACTTGATCAGGTTTCCTTCTTCTAGTAGCCACAAAGAATTCCTTATTCTACAAAGCACCAAAATTTTCTTTCTTTTTTTCCTAGTTACATGCAAGCCAACATTAAAATATTATCAAGAAAACTCAACACGTTCATAGTAGCAATATGAGAAAACACCAAACCTCGTGAATTAAAGCAAAACTTGTTTTGCCCATAGTGTGCGGATACTTAATCTTTTTTTTGTTTTCTTTGTTTGTATTGGAAGTATCCTGTAAGTCAATAATTATGAATAAGTTTTTAATAAAAAGGTCGAGGCAGTGAAGGTTTAAACACACAGAATTTATTGCCTTTTATCGAAAGAAAGAACAACATAAAAATGAAGATCAAGAGTGATGAATTAATAATAAATTCATGCTAACAATAATATAGCAGTTTTCCATACTGATATCATACCTCAGCTTCTTCGAAATTCTAATACTTAAGGAGATCCTCAAATACAGGTTCTGGAACAGTGCTAGGCCTTTTTGCCCTTTGAATTTCATCATTGGTGTAGGCATAAAAGTGAACTTTCTTGAGTCTAAACTTATACCCTCTAAACGCAACATCATTTGATCTCATAGCTCATTCTTTCCCATAGTTGGGAATTTCATATTTCTCCTATAATTTAGTTGAATTGGGTTAATGTAAAAATTGTGAAAAACATTCAATTAGAAATCAAAATATTGAGAACTTAGAACCTGAATATAGCTCCACATATCATCGTGTGTCTTCAGCTTTGTCCAACTAAGATTAAGAGGACAAAATGTCCCATTCCTTGCTAATGTGCCAAGAAAGTTAGAAAATTCAGCGACCACTGCTTTAGTTGGACCAATAGGCTGGTTCAACTTATTTAGCACTATCAGTTGACGGTCAGTCCATCCATGTACTACTTGCATTTGTGTAGCGCCTCTTTTTCTTTTATTAGTTGAAGGGCCTACAATAATATCAACAACAAAATCACTGAAATTCAGACAATTTTTGAAATAGTATGAACTAAAATATATATATTGTTTCCTTCTCCAGATTGTTCATTTTCTTGTAAATTAGGAAGTTGTGACTGATCTTGCTGCACTCGTTCAACTGTGGGTTGTGATGCACTAATGGTGAGTCTATCAATTCTTGTCGCACTTGCTCCTCTACTGGTGCTGCAAGAGAGGTGGAATCTAGACACACCTATTGCACTTGTTCTGATACTTGAGATATAGCTGGCACCTGTTGCACTTTTTCTGGTACTTGAGATATAGGTGAAACGTTGTTTGACTTCTCCTTCTGCTTTTGATTCTTTTTCTTTGTATTTATGTAGCATGTGTTCTTCTTCTTCTTCTTCTTCTTCTTCATCATCATCATCATCATCTTCTTCTTCTTCTTTTTCTTTTTTTTTCTTTTTCTTCTTCTTCTTCTATTCTAGTATTTGTTTGTTTCGTAGAGCTACTAGTAATCCAACTGAAAGAAAGTTTTTAGCTTTCTGATGATTTCTCGAAAACCTTTGTTGATTCATGATTCTTTAAGTCTCTGTAAGATAAAGAGCAAAAATGTAATGTTAAGCTGGTTAAAATAACAAAGGAAAACTTGTTTCTGCTGACCAGAACAAAAAGCAACCGGGAAGAGCAATCATGAATTTATTTCTGCTGACCAACTATATACAAGTAACAAAGTATCACATTTATGAGAACTGGGCTCTTAACTACTCAACTTAGTAATGTAATAATTTCAGCATACAACTAAGAAATCAAGCTGTTATCAGGGACATTGATTTTGTTAAAATAAAAATACACCCAGTGCACTATGTTTTAGCCATGCGTGGAGTATGTGGGTACACAGTGTGCATTCAGCATCAAGAGTGAACCAAAGTACTACAACAGAAGAGGTTTTGCCCTGCTTGAACAGGAACACTCCGGACATAAGACAACATACATTACCTTCCACAGAATGACACATTAAGAAACATATTCAATTTATTTTACAACCCTCTGTGACCTTGAAGGGCAAAAAATAATCTGATATGAAATAACACAAATTTGGTAACGTAGTTTTTTTACATGACTAGATAACATTGTCAATACCTAGATTTAGCAACAGTATCAGGTTTACGGAGTATGCCTTAAGGGGATTCTACAACAACCTCTTTATACTTGGTTTGAGCCAACAACTCTTGGAATCGTTGGAAAACCTGAAGCAGTACATAATATCACCATCTTTGTGACAATTTATTAGACATTGTCAATACCTGATGCAAGATCCATACAACAATGACGACAAATTCCACTATGCCAATATATCTATCAATCCAACTAGCATCTTTGGGGGCATCAACATCCACAACAGGTGCACTTAGTATTTTGTGCTGTGATAGTAACTTAACAGCTTTGGCCAAAGTTGCATCAAATTTTATCTCAATAACTGCAAAGAAGAATAAAAATATCATTCACATCATGCGGACAGTGGTAGTACCAGATGAGCTATAAACCATAAACACTCTACAAAAGAAAATGACTACTAGATCAACTAGTTTTAAGATTCAATTTTGTGACACCCCAACTTAGGAATGAGTCCCACATCGGCAAAATATAGGAGGGATGCTGGGTATATAAGTGAGAAAGCCTTACTCTCTAGTGACGCATTTTAAAGTCGTGTGGGCTTGGGCTAGGGCCTCGGGCTGGGTTGTGATAGAATGGTATCAAAGCCACTCCTGTGTTGTCCTTGTCGATGTGGGCCAGAGTTCAAACTGAGTGTAGGCAAATCCCATTTGGTGGGGCAAACCTCAGCGAGGATGCTAAGTCTGTAGGGGGTATGTGACACCCCAACTTAGGAAGGAGTCCCACATTGGCAAAACACAGGAGGGACCCTAAGGTAACCCTTCTACTGGCATAACTCATAAACAACTGAACAAAAATTATAAATCTATACAAATCTGTAGAAAATAACTCTTTTCTGAATATGATAGATACAAAACTAAATTAACAAGATTACAACTCTGCTTTTACAACTAAAACTGAAACAGAATAGATCAACTTCTACTGACTGTCTATGAATCCTCTACTAGTACTGACTGTAGATAGCCGGGTCATAACTCTCGACTAACCCAACTCAATATGACTGAATAAAGAAAATACAACACTTCTCAAACTATATAACTAACTCAGGACCTTGAATCAAAAAGACTTATCACCTGCTGACTGGATGCCGCGAACTGACTGGATCTGAAGATGTACACTATACCTTGTACCTACATTCCAAGAAAATATAGCCCATATACGAATATATGGGTCAGTACCATGGAAACGTATCGAGCATATGGGGGTGCAATACATATATAAAATAATATCTTAATATCATCACTGTTTATAAAATTATGCATGCTGATATAAATGACTCACTTAGCTCAAATTAAAATCATCATAATCATAAGAGAGTAAAATATATTGGGTGAAACATGTGAGTCATCATAATAAATCTCAGTTCACCTCCATCTCAATTCCAAATCATCAAAGCAATCAAATCTCATAACAATTCTCTTTGGAATATATGCTTATTAAATCTTTCAAAAATAATGACTTTCTCAAACTCAGTGTTTCAAACAAATATGTTTTTATCTCAAATAGAAGAATAAGACTTTTCATATTAGATAAGAGAATACACACACACATTGGGATTCTCTTACAACCGACATAAACCATGTAAGCTGCATGGAGTCCAACGTCTAACCCATATTGGGAAGAGCTGTCCTATCCTTGCCATCGGAGTAGGACCTTAAATCATCAATCCAAACACTAGTGATCACTATATAAATCAACCTCAGGCTCATAACATATGGGGGAAAGTAGTTCTAGGGAAGTACCAATCCTGCTATACCTCCCGCTCGGTGCTAAAGACTACTCCCGGACTTAGCTCAAATCTTTTTAAAATAAAATCCATAAATAAATAATTCAACAATTCACAACGGGAGCCATCATGCTACCCTTTTTATAATATTCAATAAAAGTGGATTTCTTTTCTTATCTCGGGTTCAAATCAACCCCTTTTTACGACCAAAAGGTCAAAGCTTCATTATCATCTCAATTCATTCAAACACAAAGTGTTTATAACACGTGATTTCTAAAAAAAAGTGACAATCTCAATTAGAGTTCAAAACTCATGTCTCAACATCATATGAAAATTTATCAAGGTTCAAGCTTTACATCATAAACATATATAACTTCCTTCAAAAACTGGAAATTTAGCCATAAGGCACAAAATATCACCATTCTCATATAACCCATGGTAGACCTTAACGTGTGCGTCACACACCTTATGGAAGACATTTAAGTGTGCCTTGCACTCCCAATCACACACATTTGATTGGGCGGCGCATCGCGCATCGCACACCCTTACTACCTCTCAAAAAAATGGGCATAACTCTTCGCTCGGGTATTGGATTTTTGCAGAATTGGTATCGTTGGAAAGCTAATTCAATTATCTATAATTTGATAGGTCTTGGGATGAAAAACTTTATGTATATTAAGAGATATTCATATTTGAAGTTGACCCTTGTAGAATCAAATGTCAAACTTTGGATGAATCAATTGGTCTTAGCTCAACCTTGTTCTAGGTCATTGCTATAAACATTTTCCACCTCTAAATTCCCATAGTTCATTTAATTCATCAAGCAGTGGTTGCAAATATACATTAATATTATTTCAAAGAAAAGATGGGCTTGGAATGATCATTGACATCATAAGATACTTTGGTTCATGCAAATCCATGGTGATAAATTATAGTTCATCAGCATTACAGGCCACGTGCTATGAGAAATACTCATGGTTCCAAATGGATTGAAACTATCACTCGAGAGACCTAATCTAACATTACAAGGATCTCTAGAGAAGTATGGATACAAATAATCAAAATCCTTCCATGCTTGGCCATCAGCGAGATGCCTTAGATTTTCATCATTCGGTCGTTCATTAGTATGCCATTTCATTGCAACACCTATTTCAGGACACATGAACATCCTCTGAATCCTAGGCTTTAAGGAAAAGTATCTTGAAACCTTTGCAGGAATTTTAGATCTTGCATTGGTTGAGGTACCACCAACACTCTTCCATGTAGAAGTCCCACATACAGAGCAAATCTCAGCTTTCTCATTGTCCTTCCAGAATAACATGCAATCATTAGGGCATGCATGTATTTTTTCATAATCAAGACCCAAATCTCTTATCACATTTTTGGCCTTATTGAAAGACTCTAGTATCTGAGCAAAGAGAAAGGCCTCTTTTATCAACACTAAGAGATCTAAAAATGCTGCATTACTCAACCCATGCAATGATTTAAACAAGAACAACCAAATGGTTAAACTCATCTTACTAAAATACTCACACCCAGGTATAATTGTTCTTTTTTTTCCTCCAAAAATTTAAAAAACTTAGTTGCATCTTTAGGTAATCCCTCTCCAACTCCTTCTCCATGTCTTGATTCAATATCTACATTTCTAAACGTATCATGAAGTCGTCTATAAATATCATCACGTATATTAAAACCTTCATCGTCATTGATTGGATGATGTGTCTTTCTCAAGGAAGCGCTTTCTCCATGGAAAGTCCATTTGGTGTAACTAGGAAGAAACCTTCTAGAAAGCAAGTGATCCTCTACCACATCTCTATAACACCAATGTTGATTCTTGCAGTCTCTACAAGGAAATAATATCTTATTTCCCTGAGCATCTCATTTAAACGCCTTTTAAAGAAAATATTTCACTCCACGCTCGAACTCATTAGACCATATTAAACAATTCATCCAACATTTATTTTTACTATCTATTAAGATCCTACATATATAACACAATGAAATCACCAAAATTATGATTCATGCTAAGATAAAATATGAACATTGAAAATGAATATAATGGTTCCTCTGTATATGAACAAAGTTGTTATTTTGAAACAACTTGATTTCTGGACCTTAGAAAATTTTCTAAAATTCAAATCTCTGGACGCAATATAACTTATGGGTATGAGCCATATGTTGGGTTACGTCCGAAAAAACTAAAAATTCTCTGAGATAAGATCTTTACACCCCTAAACATTAATTAACTCAAGTACCTATGTCTCGGGGTTGGGAGGACTCATTTAAAAATCCTCGAAGTTAAGAGGCTATCTCGAGCCTTGATGGTTTGGTATGGCCATCGCGGCCAGGGCCTCGGCTCAAGTCATGATAGAATAGTTTGTAATGCCCCGAGACTACCCCCTGGATGTCACACGGTGCTTAGGACTATAATTAATCCCAAGCTAACCTATGAACTGGCATAATCTTAAGAACCTTATTTAAATATGTATAAAATAACTGAGTTTACTATGCAAAAACATAATCATGATGAAATCTGTGAAAAATACAATACTAATAAAATTTTACCTTCTAATAAAACTGAAGAGCGAAACTAAAATTATAAGACTTACTCTAAATGACATCTGTAAAGCCTCTACTATAATGACTATAGATATCTGGAACGCGAATCCAACTACCACAATCAATACATATGAATAAGAAAGTAAAGTACATAATAACATCTAATTGAAGTCCCCAAAGTAGGAAGACTCATCATCTGCTAATTGGAATCTGCAACTGTCTGATCGTGATATATGGACAACTAAACTGGTACCTATATTATTAAACAATATAGCACATAGACATATATGTGGATCAGTACTTTTGAAATGTACTGAGCATGTGGGGGTGAATGCATAAGTAGAACAATAAATGCAATAATTTAAATAAACTTTCAAAAACAGTATGCTAAATGTGAGTGACTCACCTTACCTTGACTAATAAAAGCTGGAAAATCATAAATACGAGTAATAAAGCATAAAAGAAATTATTGTGAGCCACCATACGTAGTTCTAATAAAATGTACTCTTATTCTGTCCTTCAAATTATGTAGGCTAAGTGAAAAGGGCTCACTTTTATCAATCTTAAAACTTTAAGCTGAAATTTGATAACTGAAGTCTTGAGCCAAGGCATTGGCCATGATGGGCATCCCAAATTGTCAAGGCTCGAGATAGACCTATAACTCCCTAATCAAGGGGAATAGAGACCGCGGCACCCCCTCTATCCCAGTACAATATCCCTGGCAGTGCGTACATATCGCCTCCACTCACTACCTCTCTAGAAAATGGCTATAAATTTTCGCTCGGGTATTGTTTTAAGGAAAAATTAGTATCGTTGGAAATCTAATTCAATTATCTACAATTTAGTGGGTCTTGAGATGAGAAATTCATCTTGAGCTAAGAAATTCAACTTATATCAAAATTTATACACATTTAAAGTCTACCATTGTAGAATCGAATACCAATTTTTCGATGAATCAAAGGGTCTTAGCTCCACTTTGTTCTAAGCTATTCTTATGAATATTTTTCACCTTAAAAGGACATAAAATACGAGGATAAAGATCATGAAACTTATATTCACATAGGAATCATTTGTATTATAACTTATACATGTAGGAACCACGGTTTAAAGACTAACCCAAAAATGTAAGGTATTACATTATCTCCCCCTTGGGAAATTCATCCTCGAATGAGACTGGTTAGACTAAGATTACTGTATGAAGGTAACTAAGATCATATTCTGAACATGCATGACTTGGAACCTGATTGCATAACTGAGTCTGAAATATGATACATGAACGGAACTGATTTCATAAATAAATGCAATGATTTGAGAATAGTTATAGGGCTGAGATAGAAATGAGAGAGTTAACTTATGAGCAACCAATACTTCAAGATGGATCTTATTTCATTAAGAAAAGGTGTAACGCCCCAAGTTTGTACCCCGGATGCTACACGATGCTCATAATCCCAAAGGACCATAATCTAACCCGTGACTGGTAACTGCTGTAATAATCGATTAATAATACTGTAATTATGTAGAAATTAGGTAGAAACTTGACATAAGGTTCAAACTGAAAGTAAATACTGAAGACTAAACTGGACTAGATTGATACTAAGTCTACTGAGTTTTTCCTGAGTTTTGAAACAGACTGAGAGTACTACTGATCGTGACATGACTAAGATTATTCAGTAACTGACACTGGATCTAGGTAAACAGCTAAATTATCGGGTATTAAATACCCTTAGGACTTGATAGCATAAAAAGTAAAGCATCGCATGACCTTGCATAACATAGAAATGTACACTTGTTCATAATGCATCTATAGAGGCATTTTATCAAACACTTGAATAGCATAAACTAGTATACATGCTAACATGATATAATCTCACTATTTAATTCACATGAACATTTGGTAGGCATTGTATATACACATAGTACTAATCAACATGTGAGCATCACAATTTCAAGGCTTTAACATAAATTCACATGATACTACATACATAATAATTGTTTTTACATAAATCTTGCACTTAATCATGGAATAGAAACCCAATCAATATTATAATCATGAATACACTTGAATCCAAATCATGGAAATCATGAAATCAATTTACCTAAAGTTTAATAGAGTTTCTTAGACTCCAAGGGTGGAAGGGACCCTTGGATGAACACTTGACATACCTTAATGCTTGAATTCTTGAAGATTGATGAAGTATTCTTGATGATTGGTATTGAAATTGATGTCCTAGGGTTTTGTTCATGAGACCAATTTGAGAAAAAGAATGAATTTTGCCCTAGGAATGCCCTACGTTGAATAGGGGTGGAAAAATGACCCAAATACCCCTTTAGATGTAGTTTTTAAAGACTGAAAATATGCCTAGTGACGCACAGACCGATGCCCACGTCATTTGTATCAACATGATGGCCAACACGCCGTGTTGAGTTTGCATCGGTTCACTGGAATTTACACTGGGAGTTGGAGAAAAATATTCATCAACGCGATGGGCAATGCGACGCATCGAGATCACATCGATCCACTGGTTTGAGCTTTCAAATGTGTTTTAAATAAAGTCTAAAAAATTTAAAACTTGTTCGAGAACACCAACTGACATTCCTAATGATGATTCAAGCTAAAAATTATTACTTTAGGGTCATGAGGGTCATGAAATAGAGTCGCCAACCTACGAAGGCTAAAATAATTCTAAGTGTAAATACTTAGCTGAAATTTCTAAGTCTGGGACCCCTTTTCAAGCTTTAACGGACTGAGTTAAGCTTAGAATTTTGCAGGGTCTTACAATATCTCCCCCTTAGAAACAGTCATTCTCGAATGAGACTGACTAAGTTGAGAAACACTAATTGGCTGATGCTACACACTAAACATGCATATCTGATACATGGAACACCTGACTGAAGCTACTAATAAGCTAATTTTTCAAACTAAACATTCATATATGATGCATGAGTACGTAACTGAACTGATTCGTGAATGCATGAATGAATATGCAACGGTAATGGATACCAAGTTTATAACTATAACTGAACATGGAATAATCTAATCTAAGGAAGCCTGTTACCTTAAGATGAGAATACTGATGAACCTAAGATCATTTACCAAGCATGCATGAACGGGAACATGAGAAGATAACTGAGCTTGAAATGTGATACATGAACTAAATTTTCATGGACTAAACTTAGCCCCTGAATACATGGTTTATGGCTGTGATTGGAACTCGAGGGTCTATCTATGAGTACCTACTACTCTAAATTAGATTTGTTACGTGAGGAGAAGATGGAAGGTTTAGGTCCTGAAAGCTTGGGGGATTATAGTGCATCTACCCCTTGGGACATTAGGTCCACTGAAGAATGTGACTTGGCTGAGATACTGAGGAAAACTGAGACGATACACTGGGCACCTAAAAACTAAATTAGGACTGCATATCGAGGATCTAAAACTGAGGCATGACACCTGAACTGAGCTAAACTAGCAACCACATGGTTTCTCAATCTTGGAATAGTTATATTCATAAGACTTCGAATAGTGCGACTAGATGGAAGGATGGGAAACCCAACCATATGAACATTATTCGCCTAACTGCCAAACTAAATTGCTGGTTTTGCAGACTAACTTATGTTGAAAAATTATATTCTACTGGGGCCTTTCTTTGACACTCTTTCTATAGAGTTCTAGCGGTTTTAGGGAGCAAAGAGTCTTAGCATGGCTGAATAAAATAGCTAAATAAGACCTGACTAAAATTCTGTAATATGAGTCGGGCCTATGAAACATAATCTAAGATAAAGTAACTAAGCCTTATGCACTGCAACTACAAATTTTCAAGCTTAGACATATCCCTTGAATACTCTCTCAACTATACTCTCCACCTTAGTACAACACATCACTTGAGACTACTGAAAATATCCACATGGGTGCTACACACGAGTGCAGAAACATACTAACTTATCTGATTATCTGAATGTCTGATAGTTGAATACTGGGCATGTAAGACTGAATTGTACTTTGTCTAAATAACTGGACTAAAACTATAGAGTATTATGCATATGCGATAAAGACTAACTATGTAACAAGAGATAACTGAGCTTGAATTTATGAAAACTGTATTATTAGAGAATGCAAGACCAAGCGTATAACATGATTCTAAAATATTCTATAAATTGAGGTACTGAAATACTGATAACTGAATAACTGATAATTGTATGCTATGGTCAAGGAAACCTGAATCTTAACTGAGTTTCTGATCCGATTACTGGATTGAGACTGTGACTGGCACTGTAACTAAGATGGTAATTGAGGTTACACTGGAACTGAATACTGGGTTCTGATAACTACGTGATAGAGACTGACATAAATTGAGGATCTGAATAGACACTCACACTCTGTATTTTCTCAACTTCTCGTCTTACAAAAAATTCTAATTTCCCTCTTTGCATGCACTAAATATGACTTCATGCTAGCCATTTTCTTGCATACTAATCTAACATTCAAGCCTATCTTCCTAACTACAACCTCGTGTAAAATAAGTATGCAATCGCTCATCACTACATTATTTTATAAGGAGAGTTCACTGAAGGGTTAAAACAAGAGGACCTGAAGCATGAATAATACTATACCAAACTCGACACTTACTGAGGACTGAGGAATAAAATGTTAACATCATGGATTTATCAAGAGATCATGGAACTGAACACATTGTAAGGCATGAGTTCATAAGTCATGAACTATATGACCTGAGTTTGGAGTTTCTGTATTCATGGAACATGATTCATAACACTGAGTGAACTTGAACTCCTTATACTAATAACTATAAGCGTACATGATTTTTGTTAATGTGCACGAATATGGGCTATGATCATAGAGCTGACATGTAAGGAATGAGTAGACATCATGATAACTGAAGTACAAAACTTTGCACTGAGGTAAAGATGGGTTGGGCATCATTCCCTCCCACTGCTTGTCTTCACATACTGACATTACTACTAGAATATGAAGGCCTGACTTTCTGAGATATCATAACTGGGTAGTTCCTATATACCCACCGGGCTATGATAGATTGACCCATTGGATTATAGACTGAGAAAGTTTCTGTTAAGGTTTATGGTCTAACTTTGAAATCGACCGCTATGTAAGAAGTTACAAAAGAAAGAGAAGCTCCCGGATCTAATAAGACAAAACATACAAATGTGAGATTTGTAACATACTAGTGACCGCATTAGGAGAAACTTCTTGATCTTGTCTGGACTGAAGTGTATAAAGCCTATTTGGGTATTTCCCACTGGCAACACTGGAAGTGGCACCTTACCAATTCGGTCAACCAGACAAAACTGAAGGACGGTTGGACTGACCCTGCTGGTGCAAATATTTTCCCCTATGAGCCATAAATCTACACTCCCACATCCTGCGGCCTAGCTTGCCATATCTAAAACATATATCACTTCCATCTCTATACGCACCTAGGTGATGTCTACTATATTCTTTGCAAAGTGGATGAGTACGACTACTGTTCATACTACCCTGGGTTTTAGAGCCTGGCCCCCCATCATGATTGTTGTTCCTGAACCTTGGTACTTCTATAATAGCTGAAGATTGAACTAGAGCTGAAAAATTCTATCTAAATTGAGGACGGTTACCACTCTCTAACCCTGGTTGAGCAAAACTATAGCTACCCATTTTATCTCTCTTATTTTCTGTCTCCTTCTTCTTAAGCTTCTGCTCCTCAATCTGTTGAGCATGGACCATAAGCCTAGATATGTCTATCTCCTTAATCAATATCGCAGTCCTACACTCTTTGACCACACTCTCTAAAACCCAGACACAAACTTACTCATTCTGGACCTATTGTCTGCTACTACATAGGGAGAATACCTGGCTAACAGAGTAAACTTGAGGGAATACTCTTTCACACTCCTTGCCAGAGATTGATGAACTCTAACACATTGGATTCTCTTAGCTCCAAGGGAAAGAATCTATTTAGAAAAGTGGTAGCAAACTCTTCCAACTCTATAGGCTCTGTATCTGTACCCCTGTCTACCTTCCACTGCTTAAACCATGTATAGGATATATCTTGTAGCTAATAGGTAGCTAACTTAACACTCTCACTGGATGTCACTTCCATAATATCTGTGACTTTTTGAACCTAGTCAAGAAACTCCTATGGATCCTCTTCTGACTTAGATCTTGTGTAGGAAGGAGGTTTCATTCAGACGAAGTCCTAAATTCTGGTTGCAACATTATTGACCACTGGATTAGCCTGAACAGCAGCTGTCCATTTGTTCTGAGTTTCTACTGAATTGGCTAGAGTAGTGAATACAACCTTGAATACTTCATGAAAGACATGCTCGTCCAGGGGATCTGCCTGAACGGGCTGAGGTGCTAACTGGTATTCTGTTCTTCTTCCGTTGTTCTTTTTGGGAGGCATGCTCTGTAACTAGAAGGAAGAAAAGGATTAGATTGAGAATTTAGATTGAGCTCATGCTCACTCGCACGACATGAATACTGAAAGAAGGGAAACTTTTCCTAAAACATCTCATAGCCTCTTGTCCATAAGTGTTGCGCACAACACATCGATACACAAGACTCTACTAGATATGGCTTTCAGACTTCCTAGGATCTATTAAACCTTAGGATCTGATATCAAGTTTGTAACGCCCCGAGTCTATACCCTGGATGCTACACGGTGCTCATAATCTCGAAGGACCACAAGCTAACCCATGACTGGTACCTGCTGCAATAATCGATTTATAATACTGTAATAATGCGGAAATAAGGCAAGAAATTGCGATAAGGTTCAAACTAAAAGTAAATACTAAATACTGACTGGACTAGACTGATACTAAGTCTACTGAGTTTTTCCTGAGTTCTATAACTGATTGAGAGTACTACTGATCATGACATGACTGAGATTATTCTGTAACTGACACTAGCTCTAGGTAAACAGCTAAATTGTCAGGTATTAAATACCTCCAGGACTTGATAGAATGAAAAGTAAAGCATCGCATGACCTTGCATAGCATAGAAATGTACGCTTGTTCATAATGCATCTATAGAGGCATTTTATCAAACACTTGAATGACATGAACTATTATACATGCTAACATGATATAATCTCACTATTTAATTCACATGAACAACTCATCAAACACTTGGATGGCATTGTATATGCACATAGTACTAATCAACACGTAAGTATCACAATTTCAAGGCTTTAACGTGAATTCATATGATACTACATACATAATAATTGCTTTTACATAAATCTTGCACTTAATCATGGAATAGAAATCCAATCAACATTATAATCATGAATACACTTGAATCCAAATCATGGAAATCATGAAATCAATTTACCTAAAGTTTAAAAGAGTCTCTTGGACTCCAAGGGTGGAAGGGACTCGTGGATGAACACTTAACATGCTTAATGCTTGAATTCTTGAATATTGATGAAGTGTTCTTAAGGATTGATCTTGAAATTGATGTCCTAAGATTTTGTTCTTGAGAGAAATTTGAGAGAAAGAATGAATTTTTCCCTAGGAATGACTTAATTTAGTGCTTTTAAGGCGGAATAGTGGTGGAAAAATAACCCAAATACCCCTCTGGACGCGGTGGGAAAATGAGTCAAATATCCTTCTGGCGCGGTTTTTAACGGAAGAATATCCAACGTGCCATGTTGACTCCACATTAGTTCACTGGAATTTGCACTGGGAGCTAGAGAAGAATATTCATCAACACGATGGGCGACATGGCACATCGAGATCGCGTCGTTCCACTGGTTTTAGCTTTCAAATATGTTTCAAACAAAGTCCAAAAAATCTGAAACTTGTCTGGGAACACCTATTGACATTCCTGATCATGATTCCACCTAAAAATCATTACTTTAAGGTCATAATGGTCGTGAAATAGAGTTACCAACCTACGAAGTCTAAAATAATTCTAAATGTAAATATTTAGCTGAAATTTCTAAGTCTGGAACCACTTTTCAAGCTTTAACAAACTGAGTTAAGCTTAGAATTTTACGGGGTCTTACAAAAGGTAAAAGATTTAGTACATGAATACTCGGGGTACTACATCACCCCTTTGGGATACTTTGTCCCCAAATGATACTGACTTGGTTGAAATACTAAGGAAAGATTGAGATGATGTATGGGACACTTACGGACTAAATCATGACTGAATACATGGAATCTGAAACTGATGCATATGTATAAACTGAGCTGAGTTCAAAATTTGCATGGATGTGAATTACCTCATGGATAGGAAGGATGGAAAACCATAGTAACTTGTCTGTCTGATTGCTAGACTAGATTGCTAGCTATACTGACTGAATCATACTGAAAGCTTATACTCAATTGGAGTATTCCTTCAACACTCTTCCTAAGAAGTTATATTAACATTAGGGAGCAAGGGATCATGGGCATGATATAAGAAAGACATCTAACTAAGGAATCACAATATAGATAAAACTCTATATCTTGCAGCATAGATATATAAATCATAAGCTAGGATAGAATTACTAGGCCTTAGGCAATGCAACTTCTTACTTTCAAGCTAAGCAACACTTCTCAAATACTCCCTCAACTATAATATTCCCCTTAAAGACCATACTTATTTGATTCAACTTTAAATTTTTACATGAGAATTGATAAATCCATCTACTAAAGTTTAAACTGTACAAAATTCTCTCACCATGATCAAGCCTAACTCAAAATCACAAGATACAACACGCTACCCTATAATACTAGCCAAACCCACATGATTTAATCTTCTATGTCTCTTCCAGAGCTCACACCCTAAGCATAATATGCCTGCTTTGATGACTAACTCTGAACTCTTACTATGGATTCACTAGTGCATATTACATTCCTCTAGGACATTCAAGCCTATCATTATAACCACATATGAGCTTCAAGGCAAACACCCATAAAGACATACTTCTCATATTCTCTAAACCTCTATCAACAACTTTCTTGTACTATGCTTAAGATGACAGACCCAAAATTCTCAACTAACTATGAAATATACCAAAGATTTACCTCAATATTCCTTTATCCTTTAGCCTTAGATAGAAAAGCATAAATAATCTTTCTTAATGTGGGTCATCAACTCTCTCTCATCTAAACCATTGCTTATCTATTATCATCACCACTATGTTAACATAAAAAAAGGTCACTAAAGGGCTAATGCATAAGGACCTAAAGCACAAAAGAATACTATGCATAGCTTTGACACTTAACTAAGTCCTGAGAAATAGAATGTCATAGGCATGGATTCATTAAAGAGATCTAAACTGAGGACGTACATGGTATAATGTGAATTTCACTAGTATCATAAATTTCTAAGGGCTAATCATACTCTGAAACATGAGTTCATACTTATCTTAAGCTATTCAACATAAGAGTGAAGTTCATTGATTCGTGAGGGATACTCGGATCACAGAGTAAAGTTATTACTTAATAGAAGCTAAGAATAGACTTGAATACGCGTGAAGTGTAAAAGCATTGGCCTTTGGCATGGATTTATCATGCAAGACATAAATTTGGCATGATAATGACTGAAATCCAAGGAATACTCTAGAGTAAGAAGGGACCACTATCTCATCACAACTCTTATTGATATTTATCACGATGTAATTCTTAAAACTTGATTTGGTTCCTTGTTATATCATCTCCCCCTTAGCTTTAAGAAATCATTCTAAGTCTGTGGAATCCTTTACTAAACTTAAAACTGGACTACAATCACTTCACTCTAGAGTTTGGAATATAACAATACATATGAGTAATAAACTTAACCCGAAAGACTACACTTGAAAGTGTAAACCCTACTTCTAGTACTTTCTTCTGAGATACAACTCTATCTTTCTATAGCCCCAATAGTCATCATATAATACTTGAACACTTACTAACTTAGATTCATCATGAGTATCTCTATACCTAAAGCGCACACCATCTAGAGCTTTAACTCTTATTTCTATTAGCTCAATCTTCAAAGATTCAAACTTAGGTTCTAACACGTAACATATATATCCCCAAACCTTTAATGAACCATACTACTTCCATCATAGCCTACTAATATCATATCTCTAAACTTATATCCTTCCCAAACCATGAGAAACAAAATCATTCCAAAAGGTTCAATATTATCTATCCATAACTCCTTAACTTGGCTATTGAGAATACCATATTTCATAGCTCTATAAATTTCAACTAAACCCTTTTTTCAACCTCAAGGGAAGCCTAACTAACTATACTCAACAACCAAATGCTTTCATTAATAACCTATACTTTTCTAACACAACAAATACCATCCATAACTCTTTCATACCTTAAGCAAACCATAATTCACCTTAACTAATAACTCCTTCTCTACCTTTTACTAACTAACAGACAAGGACATATCACCTAACTACTAACTCGATCATTTAAAAAAATTCATCTATATACATCCGATCAGTCGTTATTACCAATTTTCTTGTCACTGTACTTCTATACCCATACTTCCAACTATAAGAAGGTTCTACTACTTATGAATCATAACACTCTAGGTGTCAATATCTCTTGAATACAAACTCTATTTAACAATCTAGGTTCATACTATCTCTTCTTATAAGCACTATCTATATTGAAGGGTTAATGAGGAATCTGAATACATATATTACTCCGCCTTAACTGAATAACACATAAGGATAAGGAAATAACTTTCAACTTGAGGAACTTATAACATACTAGTGAGATCTTCTCAAGCCCTTTGTGTGACTTCTGAAGTTACTGATAGTAAATCTGAGAGCATCATCCTGGGAGGAATTAGAACTTGCTAATCATGTTATCTCAAGAATATAACATAGATAGAGAAGTATACATTAACACACGAATTGATATAAGTTTTTGAAGGAACAACTTTACAACATAATATAGAGTATGAAAGAAGGAAAACTCTTCTTAAATACCCTGTAACCTCTCGAAGAAAAGTACAGATGTCTTTGTACCATTGCGTAAGACTTTACTAGACATGGATTCATAGACACCCTAGGAAAATTGAACTTTGTGCTCTGATACCAAGTTTTTAATGCCCTGAGACTACCCCCTGGAAATCACACAGTACTTAGGACCATAAATGATCCTATGCTAACCCATGAACTAGAATATTGTTAAGAAACTGATTTAAATATGTATAAAATAACTAAGTTTACTATGAAGAAACATAATCATGATGAAATCTGGGAAAAATACACTACTGATACAATTTTACATTTTGATAAAACTTAAGAGCGGAACTAAAATTACAAGACTGGCTCTGACTGACATCTGTGAAGCCTCTACTATATTGACTATAGATAGCTGGGACGCGACTCTAACTACCACTAATCAATACATAAGAATAAGGAAGTAAAGAGTAAATTACATAATAACATCTAACTAATGTCCTTGAAGTAGGAGGACTCATCATCTATTTATTGGAATATGCAACTGTCTGATCATGATATATGGACTACAACTAAACTGGTACCTCCATTATTAAATAATGTAGCACATAGACTTATATATTGATCAATACTTTTGGAACGTACTGAGCATGTGGGGGTGAATGCATAAGTAGAATAATAAATGCAATAATTCAAATAAACTTTCAAAAATGGCATGCTAAATGTGAGTGACTAACCTTGGCTTGATTAATAAAAGCTGAAAAATCTTAAATTATGAGTAATAAAGCGTAAAAGAAATTCTTGTGATCCACCACACTTAGTTCTAATAAACTGTACTCTTATTCTGTCCTTCAAATGATACAGGCTAAGTGAAAAGGACTCACTTTTATCAATCTTAAAACTTAAAAGTTGAAATCTAATAACTGAAGTGTTAAGTAAGACAATGTCTGAGTAAATTTGTGAGCCTATACACTTAGTTTTCTCAAAACTGTTATGAGATTTTGATTTTAGACTTAGGGGCTTTGGGAGGTTCTTATAACCTACATATACCATGTGAGCTATCATGATGTCCAACATTATTTTCCCCTAAGGGGAAAACCTCATGTTGGGGAGAGGTGTTAGACTCTTGCCAAAGAGTATAACCTTATCTTACGTGATCACTGAGTTAGCCCACTATGGGCACTTAATCTCAATCCTACAGTGGCACGTAGTTCTGGGGCATGAGACCTTAGAATCATACCCAACTCAGTGCTAAATACTACTCCCATTATTTTGCTCAGAACTTTAAGAAATCCACCTTAAAATAGCACAAGGGTTTGTAATGAAAACCAATTATGCTTCTCTTTCTTTAAATCTCAAACTGTATGAACAATGTGGATTCCTTATCTTAGCTTAGGATCAAAAGATCAACTTTCTTTCTTAAAAATTCATAAACAATTTGTAAAAGAGACTTAAAATCATAATATTGTTGAAATATCATTACTTCAACTTAGGGCTTTTAAAACCCATGCTTTAAACTCATGCAAATTTATAACAAAATGTCATGCTTACTATACTTCTTGAAATACTTCAATAATATCAAGATAATGAAATCAAAATCATAATATCATGCTTAAAACTCAATTGAAAATCTGTAAAATCATATCACACACATAAAGATGTGAAAATAGATATACATTTCAACATTAAAATCACTTGTGACATCATAATCGTCAAATAATGATTATTGGGTATGAATCCTAAATTGAAACTCATGTAAATTCATCTTTAAAAACTAGTTTTGGGCACAAAGATGAAAGAAGTATTCTTGTTCATAACCCTACATACCTTAATTTTCTAGAATTGTGAAGAAAGCTTGAATCTTGGAACTTGAATGATGAACTTGTGAAATAAACTCTATTCTTGATTTTTTTTCTTGAAGGTTTATTGAACTAGGAAGCTTTAACTCTTGGATTCTTGAAGAAATATTGAATTCAAAACTTAAATCCTTTTGTTCTTGATAGAAAAATTGAAATTTGTTTATGGTGGAAAGAGGGAGATTTTACGTGAGGTTTTTGATGATGAAAAGTGGGCAAATAATGCCCTTTGGGTGTTATAAATAGTTCATTGGATGTTTGGGGTTGAGGGGAAAGGACCAAAGTGCCCTTTGACCCTTAGGAAGTTCTAAATAGAGTGGGAATGGACCAGGTGTTGCCCCCTTTATCCCAAGAGAGTAGAGTCTACGGTGCCCCTCTATCCCGGTGCAATATCTCAGGCAGCGTGGGCATACCACCTCCACTCACTGCCTCTCACAAAAATGGCTATAACTTTTTGCTCGGGTATTGGATTACAAAAAAATTGGTATCGTTTGAAAGTTGATTCAATTATCTATATTTTGGTGGGTCTTGAGATAAAAAATTCCACGTATATCAAAATTTATATGCATTTATAGTCTACCCTTGTAGAATCGAATACCAAATTTGGATGAATTAAAGGGTCTCAGCTCCACTAAGATCTAAGAGATTCTTATGAACATTTTTCACCTTGAAAGCACATCAAACACGATGATAAAGATCATGAAACTTATATTCAATGGGAATTATTTTGATTATAACTTATACACGTTGGAGCAATGGTTCAAAGACTAACCCAAAAAAGTGGGGTTTTAAAACCAAGCTCACAAAGGTGAAATATGGTGAAAATGGTGGTTTTGGATCAAGATAGGATTAAATTCAGTCTAGGTTAGAAATGGCCTTTGCAAATATGGACCCCTGGTCTGTAAACACAAAGGTCAACTTGACTTGAACCTCACAATCATGGACGAGACGTCATGAATGTGATGAAGCAACAAACTTGACCCACTAGTTACTCGTCATGATTGTGGAACCCACCATTGCAATCGCGATAAAGGGAAAACTTACTTTTTGTGAGCATGATAAGGTTATTTCATATGCGAAGGGAGGAAAACACTGCTTCCCAAATGCAATAGATGAGGTCGTGAACACGAAGAGGAAGGATCATGTACCAGCAACTTCAGCATCAGCAAAATGCAAGGGTTAAAATCATCTGAACGAATCCTCGAGATTTGTTTGGAACTAAACAAAAATAATCCAATAATTCTACTAGGCTAATTTCAACATTCCAAACTAAATCAAAACATGTAATTTTCAAAAAAAAGTTTATTTCATCTAAATTAGTCCCGGTCCAAACTAAATCAAAACATCTAATTTTCAAAAAAAAAGTTCATTTCAACTAAATTAACCCCCGAGGCTCTTTTTACTTTTTTCCAAATGAGATAAAAAGAACCCAAAACTGAACCAACACTGCTACTAACTCAAATTTGGCATTTTGGATCTGCTAACGCAATTTAGATTTTTATCCGGCATAGAAATCAAGAAATATTGGTCTAAGTCATCTATTAGCTCTTCAAGCCTCAAAATAACCTTAAACTCTGCTAAAAACCATCTCAAAGGCCTTAGGAGTCGTGGGAATAATCTTAATCCTATAGTGGTACGTAGTTTTGGGGCATGAGACCTTAGAATCATACCAAACTTGGTGCTAAATACTACTTCCATACTTATTACTCAGAACTTTTTGGAAATCCACCTTAAAATAGCATAAGGGTTTATAATTGAAACTGATTATGCTTCTCTTCTTTAAATGTCAAACTATGTGGAAAAAATGTGGATTCGTTGTCTTAGGTTAGGATCAAAAGATCAATCTTTGCTCTTGAAAGCACTCATCAAACTTGTCAATAAAACTTGAGATCATAATCTCCTTATAAAATCATCACTTGTACTTAGGACTCAAAATATACAGCTTTAATGCATCAAAATAATATTTAAACTTCATGCTCAACAATCATCTTAAAAGCTTTCAACAATCTCAATCAAGATAGTGATAAATAATTCATGATATGAATCTCATGATTTCAAACATGGATATATCTAAATGTCTTGCATTTAAAGCCTTAAATAACATGATAATTTCATAAACAAAATAATAGGAATCGGGTAACAACCTTAACTTGTAAATCATGTAATCTTTAATAAAAATCAAGTTTTTTGGGTACATGGATGAAAGGATTGTCCTTGTTCAAACCCCACATACCTTAGATGATGAACTAAATGAATAAGCTTGCTTTTTGAGATGTTATTTGTAATCTTGAATGAAACTCTTGAAGCTCTTGGTCTAGGGATCTTAAATCTTGAAACAATTTGGAAAAAGGATGGTGGAATCTTGAGTTTCTTGGAGATGAATATTGAATCTTGAGTTTTGGATGAGAGTAATTTTGATGAAACTTAGCATATAATGCTTCTAAAAGGCTTTAATCATGTGTTTGGATGGATTGGGGGATGGGTAAAAGTCCAAAATACCCCCTTTAACTCCTAAACGAAACTGGAAAAATAAACTGGGGTCCCTATTTTTAGCCTTGGCGCAACGCGCCACTATCGTGCCAAGCCACTGGAAAATGCAAACTTCGAAAATGCTTGGTGGTGCAACGTGGAGGTATCGCATTTCCACCTTGGATGAGACCTGGACAATTGGCGCGATACGCTAATATTTCAATTCTTTAAAGGAATTGGACAATTGGGAATTTGGCTCTCTCCACGATGTGCCAATATCATGGAGGACCACTGAAAATTGACAATTAAGAATTAACACTACTCCGTGACGCGCTAAGGGTCCAAATGACGGTGTTTTGCAACTGAAACTTAAAATAGCCATAACTTCTTACCCGATTATCGGATTTAGGAGAATCTTATATTGTTGGAAAGCTTATTCAATTTCCTACATAATGGAAAGTCTAAATCTAAAGAATTCCATACAAAATAAATAATATTCATATTGGAAGATATCCCTTAACATCCTAGGGATAAATTCTAGCTAGAAAAGGTACAGGGTATTACATTAGCCACATAGACAGTCTCATCACATACATAGCAAACTCTAAACTTTCCCTGATGGCCACCCTACACTGCTGAACTAGAAAACCCATGACAACCTCTAAATTCTCTGCCTCTGTCACCTTAATACGATCCAAAATACTCTGATAAAACTCCCCAAACATAACCATCTCAGATGTGGCTTATTGAAGATCATGAGGCATGGCAAGCTAGTTGGCTGAGATCCCACCTGAGGATGTAACAAAGATGATGGCTGAACTTTTGATCTCAGTACTCTATAGTCAGATGTCGACACTGAAGGTGGAATAGTACTTGAGGTCTAAGAAGTACCTAGCATAGAAACTAGTGTTACAGGAGGATCCACACTAGTGGATGGAAGAACACCCGACATAGCCAAAGGAGAACCCTCTAAACGGGTCAATAACCATACCAACAATCCCTCCAACACTAGGGTACACGAACTCTGATAAACTAGGCAGAACTCATAATTCCAACAGGCTCAACTATAGGCTCAGTGGAGAGTCCCCTAGCATTACTCCTAGATGAGCCTGATCCACGGGCCCATCCACTCCCTCGAGTCCATCAAGGACTCGAGGTTCTCCCTTTAGGAGAAGGCTTCTCATCTATACTCTTTCAAGACCTAGATGACACCATCTGTGCAAAAAAAGTAAACATAACTCAAAACACAAGGTATGAAAGAATTTTGCTCAATAAATAATAAAATAAGGGATGTTTCCTAAAGACATCCTATAGCCTCTCAAAGATTGATACGGGCATCTATGTACCGATCTATGAGACTCTATTAGATATCCTGTTCTTACATAGTTGAGACCAATGCAACCTAGCTGCTCTAATACCAATTTGTCACGACCTAAATATGAGGTTCATGATGACACTTGTTGCGGCAGACCTTGACAAGTAATTCTATCACCCAAACTGATATGAAAAGTGAAAAAAGATAGAAATATACTGAGGTAAGGATTCTAGAGCGAAGCCAAACCATATAAGTAATCATAACAATACGGACAGAACTTATCCAAAATGCCAATCCTACCTAAAACTAGGTGTCAATAGTTTAAGAACTGCTAATACAATTCAAGAGTCAAATACATCAAAAAAATAACCACAAAGGAATAATATCTGTCTACGAATGCTAATAAAGATATAACTACTATAGAAATATAGAGGTGAACTTCAGATGCATGAATGTCCAACTGCTACCTTGAAAGCTTCAACAATCGCCTGAGTCAAGCAAGTTGAGGTGCACTCAAGCTAGGACCTGCACTGAAAGGGCGCAATAGGCATGTGTATAGTCCACTTATACTCAATAGGTATCATAGGCCGAATAAGTAGAGTAGGAAATAAAGCATACAAAATACACAATAAGGGCAGGTCACCTGCAATCATAAAATGACCCACAACGGTAGCCCACACCGCTTAAACTAACAGTTCTAATATATATCATATCTATTACAAAAACACACCAAGATATAGAACACAGGTATACATTATGTCACATATAAATAGAATAGGGGAGAACATGTAAATACAAGATAATCAAATATAAGTAAAGGAAGGTAAGACAACTACATAGATAACAAGTCAAAATGACAATAAAACACAACATTAGCTTAAAAAAGTAAGTGCAATGATGATGATGATGATGACGATACACGAGGTCATCGCACAACCTCCGAGATAATCGCACAATCCTCGTATACACCTACGGAGCTAAAGCTTCCTAATGTAGGACCCATGGGGGGTTCGTCAACCAGTATAAAATCCACATATCTCATATCTCCTTTTTGGCACACCCCTTGAAAAGCATTTTATAAGGTGTTACAATATCTCTTCCCCGGCATATCCCTCGGGGAGGGTTTTAAAAAGGTGTTGCCAGTATTTCTCAGATATTGCCATGGTGGTACTAATGTTTCATGAATGAGTATGACATGAGGGTGTAATTCTCACAAAAAATGATTATTTTGAAAACCAACCACAATGATATATTTACACAACTATATGAGCCAATATCTAATCATTATATTAGTTTCATCCATGAATTTTCACATGTCTCATATTCCAATAAAGTATGAATATAGTCACAATGCACCAATGATACCATATTAAGTGTCTTAACAACATAATATAATTATTCATATGTATTCAATGCAATTAATATCATATAGGACCCCACACAGTAACACATATCACATAATAATTTAATTTCGATAATTACATCACGTATAGGTACCCACACGGGCACAACGCATAAATAGACATTTTTCATAATTAGTTCCCACCCTTAACATGCATTTTATATCATCATTTACTACCCAGCTCAGTCTGAAAGAGTTAAGCCATAATCTACCTCGAAAGCTAAAACTGGCCAGCTACACTTGAACCTACGACCTTAATGTTCACGAAAAATCCCAAAATATACTAAAAATATCAAATATGAAATCTACACATCAAAACAAAACCAACGACACCCATATTTTTAGGGAACCTACAGAAGAAAATCCAAGTTAAATCGAGTCAAAAACGAGATTCAAATCTAAGAAAAATCATTTTTGAGCTTTACCGGGTAAAATCTTTGAAATCCAGGTTAAAATCAAGAATTGGAGTTGTTTTGAAGGTTAAATTAATGGAAAACTAGTAATTATAAGATAAAAACATTATTCAAGTGAAAATGGGGTTTAAAATCAAGCTCTAAGATTTTTGGGGTTTTGAGAAATTAATTAAGAAATTATTAAGAAAATTATAAATTCTTACCTTAAATCCATAATAAACCATGAAATAGGTGTTAATCTAGCTTCCCAAGCTCTCACAAACTTTAGTTTTTTAGCCCTCACACTATTTTAGGATTTCACTCTCAAGAGACAAGATGAAAAATAAGCAAAATAGGCCCCAAAATTGGTATAAATAGTGCAGATTTTTCTGCATAGCTTTTGCAAAAAAGCTATTTTTTTGGGTCCAATCCGGACTTTGATGGAGCGTTCGAAATTTATTCGGAGTTAGATATTTTCAAAAGAACTATGTAACCACACTAAATTCAACAGTCCGGATGCGATGGCGATATCATATTTTCAAAAAAAAAAACATTGTTTTCACAAAGTTGACCTCCAAAATCCAAACTCACAATTTTTCAAACCGAGGGTTAAAATGAGATTTAAGATCGTTAAAATCATACAAAATATACTAACACCTTAAAATCAATATTCTGGATCTGTTGGTAAAGTCTGATTTTCCATCTGAAGTTGTTTCGACCAAATATGGGTCCCACACCTATATTTCCAATTTTCAACTTTCCGATCAATAGGTTGAAATGAGATTGGGTGCACCAAGACCCAAGACAAAGGTATACCTAGTCTAAAATTGATATTCAGGGGTTGTTGGTATAGTCCGCTCGGTCATCCATCGCACGGATCAAAAGATATTCCCATAAGTCTAAAATAAGGCTCTTGAAGCCATCATAAACCACAATATCACATAAATGGTATCAAAATACATTGAAAATCATGTAAATCACTCCCACACCATAGCAATACCATAGCTCAACTACAAAGAGGGTTAAAATAGTCAAATCACACAAAATAATAAATTTCACATATTTCATCAAATTTTTAGGTCATTACAATAAGTGTCACTGTGATGACCAGTGAATTCTCCCTTAGGTTTTGTCTAGCTTACGAGTCTTGATGCCTAGTTTTACCCTACCATATGAGTCATATGACCCATTCATAAAGACTAGTGAGAAAATTCTAAGAAGTTAAGTTAAGGGGCTTTTTAGTCTTTTCCCCTTTCATAACTTCAACCCGCTATCAAAAAGCATCAAAGAGGCTTATTTTCCCCAAAATATCCAACACTTAACGCATTGATCTCCTCTCATATTCTCAAGAACAACTATTAGGGTTTCTTAAAGGAAAGAACAATTATAAGGATTATTTCCTAAAGCTTCTACTACAGATATGTGGGATATTTATCAATGGGTCTCTTCCACCCATTGAGGCCCCAAAAAAAAAAACTAATTTTGTTTAAAAGTATGAATCTTTACCCTATTTTATGAAATTATCCATGAAACTTATGAATTTAATCCATGAACTCCTTAGTAAGTCAAATTCAAGCCATGTCAATATGCATTTCCATGTTTTTAAAGTCACTCCATTTTTGAATTACAGTTTCCGTCATCTTAAATCCCTTGATTTCATGATAAATCCTTGAATTATGAATTAAACCATGTAAATATGTTGTTTTCTCATGTTTAATCCATCCCCATGTTTAAATTCATGTATCCGTCTCATTCATTGAATTATCAATTGCTTTGTTTTTAAATTATGACTTCATGTCACTATTTTAAATAATGTATCGTATATTATAATCATTCAGTACTGGCAGGTTATGAACACTCACTATCTATGTGTTTTCTTTTCATGATTCTATTTTAATTAACAAGTCAATCAGACCATGGTTTCATTATTATAATCAAAACATCATGTTCATGCTGAGCATTTACAAGTATAGTACTATATCATGTTAAATGACTAATAACACCAGTGTCATTCAGTAGGGAGTAACACTTAGCACCTAGTGAATGCAGGTGTAATACCCTCACACTTTTTCTAGCTTAAATTTATTTCTAGAATGTTAAGAAATAGCTTCCAAAATGAAGAATATTTATTTCATGTGGAATTTTCAAGATTTAGACTTCTAATTGTGTGGGAAATTGAATAAGATTTTCATCGATACCAAATTCGCCCAATTCCATAGTCGGTTGAGCAGTTAGAGTATTTTTAAGTTGACAGTGCATCACCTTGGCAATTCGGGCATCACGGAGGTGGGTAAAATGATGATTGTCAAATTTCTGTGGCCCTCCACAATAGCCACGTGTTGCAGAGAAGCCTGAATTCCAAATTGTCCCATTTTAGTAGACTGACCGATATTGGCACATCGCAGAGAGGGCCAATTTCCAGTTGTTGATTTCCAGTAGCCCGTCGCGCCAGTGGACAAAATAGTGCTCTAAAGGGGCACCTCGATCGTGACGCATCATGTAGTCAGTCTAGTCCCCAATTTTTCTTTTTCTAATGAGCCATCACAATTATGGTGCGTCGCGATGGCCACCCAATTTGAAAATTTTTTACATTTTTCAGGTCCGCTTAGAAGTTTAAAAAGGGTATTTTGGTCGATTCCCAAGCCCCCAATCCATCCAAAACACAAGATTTATCATATTCAAAGCACTTTGTGCTCATTATTCATCATTCTCTTCAAAATAAAAACTCTAGAGCTCTAAAACCTCTTCTCCAAGAAATCAAAATCCTCCATTGGTTTTTCAAGAAAGCTTAAGATTGAGGATTCCCAAGGCAAGATAATCAAGAATCCATCTCGAAAAACTCAATTAGGAATCAATAATTCAAGTTTCTGCATCTAATCATCTATCAAGGTATGTGGGGTTTATGAACAAGGATTTTCTTCCATCCTTGTGGCTAAAACCAAGTTTTTATTTAAAAGTTATATGATTTTGAATGATAATTCATGAGATTTGAATTAGGATTCATACCCATTATTACTCTTTGCAAGATTTTGAGATTTTCAGTATTTTAGAAGTTGAATTGCATGTCTACTTTTATATTTTTATGCCTATTGCAGTAATTTACAGATTTTGAGATGAATTATCATTATTTTCAATTTCAAGCATGATTATTATGATATTTTGACATGAGATTGAAGCATGGGTTATTACCCTAAGATTGAATATTATTATTTCAAGAAAGATGATGCTTTAAGCTTCCTATTATCAGATTATTTATAAATTTTTAGTAAAGCTTTGATCTTTCGATCATCAGATTAGAGATGGAATCCACTTTTTAAATTATCATAGATTACAGAATTTAGATCATCTTTATTTACAGATTTTATCAGATGAATGCATAATTGGTTTTAGATAAACCCCTATGTTAGTTTTAAAGTAGATTTCTAACAGAATGAGTGTAGCAAATAAAAGAGAAGTAGTATTTAGCATCGAGCAGGAAGGGTGAGATTTGCAAACCCTATCTTTCACAGAACTACATAGCCAACGTAGGTATAAATTATGAGATTATTTCTATTTCTATATGGATGATAGATTTATCTTGTGATCGATCACATGGAAAGTAGGTTATACTCCCTAGAAAGAGTATGAAACCTCTCCCCCAATATGAGGTTTCTTTCTTAGGAGGACAAAATATTGGACTCCATGTAGTTTGCATGGTTTATGTCGGTTAAGAGAACCTCCCTTAAGATAAAGTGTTTTCCCTACAGTTTAATAGCAAAAATTTTCAAAAAAATTAAGTGTAAAGGCTCATAGTTTACTCAGATTAAGCTTTACAAAAATATAACAGTTACAGACTTTAGCTTTTAGATTTCAGATTTCAGAAGTAAGCTCTTTCTACACTTAGGCAGTATGATTTATAGACAGAATACAAGTATAGCTTTCAGAATTAAATGATATGACTCACTAGATTTATAAAGTGTGATTGATTTACTATTCATGATCTCAGTATTTCAGATATTCCAGCTTATATGAGTTATTTACATTTAACATGCATTGTTTTATAAATTATGATGATGAGATGATATATTACTTATTCATTTCACCCCCATGTACTCCGCACATCCTCAAAGTACTGATCCACATATATGTCTATGTGCTACATCATCTCATAATGTAGGTTGAGGTGTTGAGTATCAGCAGTGTGAGTAGTACGAGCATCTCCATCTACATCCATAGTTGGTGAGTCCTCATAGTTCAGGGACTTGTTCACTCAGATTTTGCAGCTATTCAGTTTACATGATTTAGTATTATTTTTAGACAGTTTGATTTATCTGGGGGTTTATCCCAGGACTCTCTAGATGTTAGTAGTATAGGCTTGTCAGTCTACTAGTTTTGATTCAGCTTATTTAGTATGGTTGTTTCATACATTATTGTTAGACTATTCTTAGTTATTTCAGATGGTTTCCATATTCAGTATGACTTTTATGTCTATATTACCTCAATAATAAGGTTTATATCAACTAGAAGGCAGACAGGGTTAGTTTAAGGCTACTCATAGTCTTTAGCACTGTGTGACATCTCATGATTAGATTTTAGGACGTTACAGCAGGGATGATGACTCCGTCTTCAGTAGAGGCATGAGTCGTTGGTAGAAATCCCTAAGTTCTATACCTACGGTGTCACCATAGATTATGAGGGGTCCCCCATCAATAGAGGCATGACACTCTCGTCTTTCAGGATATCAGCCTTATGGATCTATATTGTCAGTCATGTGTTGGTAACCCTGGCAAAGTATCAACATTCATCCAATTGGGTTACAAGTTGAACCCCAATAGCTTAGATTGGGACATGTTGGTTATAGCTAGCTCCCACAGCCTCAGTGTAGTTTTCAAAATTGATCAGTTCAGGTTTACATGACCAAGTGTATAGATTTTAGATGTTTAGTTATTCAAATTTTTGATTATTTTTGTATATTTTTATTCTTGGTCTTGCATTCTCAGTTTTACATACTCATATATCTATATTCAGTTGTCTTATACATTTCAGCTAGTCCTTATCTCACGTACCATTACATACAAAGTACTAATCATATACTCTTCTTTTATGCTATGTTGTATTATAACATAGGTTTGGATGTTCAGTTTCTCGACCATACTTAGGTATTCCAGCATTATCTAGTAGCAGTAATGGTGAGTCCTCTTCTATAGAGGACCTAATGTATTTTATCATCATTTCAGTATCTATTTCTATCCAGTTATTTGGGGTTAGTTGGGGGTCTATCCCATCAACTCCTCATATGTTTTAGAGGCTTTCAGATAGTTAGACAATCAGTTACTTTTCAATTTTTATTAGTTCTTTCAGACAGATAGACATCCATTTAGTTTTAGATACATTAGATTATATTTTAGTGTTTCACATTTCAGTATCCTATCAGTTATCTTCTGCCTATGTGATTTTATTATTATATTATTCATGCTCTTAGCAGGTACTAGATTATGGGATAGCTTGTGGTCACTTGTGGTCGAAAGCACCGTTGTCATGACCAGGTGTAGCCTCGGGTCATGAAAAAACTTGATATCAAGGCCTAAGGTTTTATAGTGTCCTAGGGTATCTGAAATCCGTGTTAAGTAGAGTCTTTTGCGTGGGTGTTAAGTGCGCCACACTTATGAACAAGAGGCTAGGAGATGTTTTTAGGAAAGTTTCCCTTCTTTTAGCATTTATGTCGTGCGAAAGAGCATGAGCTCTATTGATTCTTTTTATAGCTCATCTTTTATTTTATTTAAAGACTGCCTCCTAGAAGGAACAATGGAAGGAGAAACGGGGATCAGCTTACACCACCAACTGTTCAGGAAGTTCCCCTGAATGATCATGTCTCTCATGCCAAGTTTAGGGATGTTTTCACATCCTTATCCCATTTTGTAGCTATTTAGAAAAACTAGTAGGCTATTTTCCCAACCAATCTAGTGGTAACTACAGTTGTAGCTAGGATTTAGGATTTCACTCGAATGAATCCCCCTTTATTTCTGGGTCCAAGTCTGAATAGGATCTGTAGAAGTTTCTTGATATGGTACAGAAAGAGACAAACATCATAGGTATCACTTAAAGTGAGAGTGTAAACTTGGTTGCATATCATTTTTAGGGTGCATCTCAAACCTGGTTTAAGCACTGGAAGGAAGACTAGGGTGTGGAGGCAGAGACTATAGAGTGGGCGGAGTTTTCCATGGCTTTCTTAGACAGGTTCTTCTCACTAGATTTGAGGGAGGCTAAGGTTTAGGAGTTCATAAAATTAAAGCAGGGTAGTATGAGCGTGAAGGAGTACTTGCTCAAGTTCACTCAATTGGTGAGGTATGCTCCTACGATGGTGGCTAACAATATTTCCAGGATGAGTAAGTTTGTATCTGTTGTATCTGATAGTGTGGTCAAAGAGTGTAGGACCGCTATGTTGATTAAGGAGGTGAAGTTATCTAGACTTATGTTCACGCTCATCAGATTGAGTAGGAGAAACTTAAAGAGATAGAGTGACAAAATAAGAGGGCTAAAATAGGTAGTTTTAATTTTTCTCAGCCAAGGTCGAAAGGTGGTAATCAATCCCAGTTCCGCCAGCGATTTTCAACCCCAGCTTCATCTTTAGACAGTGCGCTAGTGCCTAAGTTCAGGTAGGATAGTCGGGATAGAGCATCAAGCTCTAAGTCCTAGGGTAGCATGAAAGGTAGTAGAACCAATCACTCTACAGGAAGTGTGGTAAGAATTATCAGGGTGAGTATAGAGCTAGAAATGATATGTGTTTTTGAGTGTAACAAGCCATGCCAGAGGATCTGGGATGGCCTCGTATGTATATAGAAGGGTAGGAATGATCGTCAGCAAGGTCAGACAAACTATTCAGCAGCACCAACAAGGTCGCTCGATTCAGTAGTGTGCCAATTCTAGTGCCACCAGTGGGCAGTGCCAAAGTAGATTGTATGCCCTCCAGATTGGCCTGGATCAGGAAAGTTCTCCTGATATGGTTACGGGTATATTGCAAGTCTTCAATCTTCATGTTTATGTCTTGTTAGACCCCGAAGATTCACTCTCTTTTATGACTCCTTATATAGCTGTTAGATTTAGTGTCAGTCCCAAAGCATTAGTAGATCCATTCTCAGTGTCTACCCCGGTGGATAAGTCTATTATAGCCAGACGGGTATACAAAAACTGCCTGGTCACAGCATCTCAAAAACTTACTTCAGTTGATTTTGTGGAGTTAGATATGAATTATTTTGATGTTATTATCGACATGGATTGGCTCCACTCATGCTATGCCTTAGTTGACTGTAGAAATAAAATTGTTCAATTCCAATTTCCTAATGAACCAGTTATCGAATTGAGGGGTAGTACTTCAGTGATTAAGGGTCTGTTTGTTTCTCATCTTAAGGAAAGAAAGATGATATCCAAGGAATGTGTTTACTATCTCAATCGAGTAAAGAACAAAAATTCTGAAACTTTAAGTCTCGAGTCAATTTCTATCGTAAGAGAATTTTCAGATGTATTCCTAGAGAAACTTCCCAGAGTTCCTCCTAAAAGGGAAATCGACTTCGGAATAGATCTTCTTCTAGACACCGAGCCTATCTATATTCCACCTTACATAATGGCTCTAGCTGATCTTAAGGAATTAAAATAATAGCTGAAAGACCTTTTAGATAAGGGTTTCATCAGGCCTAGGATTTCCCTATGGGATAGATCCAGTCCTTTTCGTGCATAAGAAAGATGGTTCTCTCAGAATGTGTGTAGACACATAATTTTGTCCCTCCCCAAAATCATTTTTACTATTTTTACCCCATTTTACCATGTACCTTCACTCATGTGATAAGTTCCACACAATAACAAATCCAACAACTTGGGGCATCTCACCCTAACAAAAATAACAAGCTATACCCCCTACCCCCATATACCCCCTACCACGTGCCCCTACCCCAAATGCCCCCTACCCTATTTTTTTTCCCCACTAACAATACACAACTCCACACAGTAGAGAAAGAGAATATACACATACACACATAGCCATCGGGAAATAATTTATGCATACACACACAAGCAATACATATACACTCTACACAATCTCTATTTTTTCTTCTCATTCACATAATACCCACACAGTAACAATACACATACATAGATTCACAGAGAGAGAAAAATATAGTATATGCACAAACATAGCCAAATTGGAAGAGGGAAAAATAATAGAGTGGACGATGGAGGCACATACATCACCGAAAAATAGACACCCTCTCATCGAATACACATAACAACTCATCAAAAATAAAAAATAGGAGAGGAGAATGAAAAAATGAAAGAGAAAAGGAAATCAGTGAATGGAGAGAAGGATATCAAAGGAAAAATAGTGAATTGAGGGAGAGATTAAGCGAGAAAGAGAGAATTGAGAGAGATAGATGGGGAAAAGTGAAAGAATTAGTGAGGGGGAGAAACAGTAGAATATAGGCCCATGCCGATGAAATTTGCCATTGACTAGGTTCGGCAAGACCACCAATCCCATCTCCATCAAAGCCATCAGCTCTTTCCCACTCCAAAAAATACTAAAATGGCAGCAACCACTCAAAAATTTAGTGAGACCCGTCTCATCATCTCAATTTTTTCCAAAAAATAATAAGTGTCCTGATTCTATCAACCTCACTAGAATAAAAACAACAACCAATCCAGTGCTGAAACACATCGAAAGAAAAAATATATGGGTCCGGTCAAAACAAAGTTTGAGATCAAATTATTAATTTGGCGGCTCTTATTGAGGTTGTTAGAGGTTGGTTTGTTTGGATTGAGGTTTGAATTGAATTTTTTAGATCCGGATTGGTCTTCTAGTCGCAAAATTTGATATACTAAAAGCACATTTGAGGTCCAATTCTCTCGTCTCTCCTTTTATTTTAATTTTGTGTGATTGTGGATATGATTTGATATAATTATTCAATTTGTTTGGATGATTTAATTGACATTCGATGTTGTTTGATTTTGAATAATCAATTCCGATGGTATAAATATGATGACTATATGAGTTTCGAATTGTATTAAAATGAAAATTAGGTGGGAATCAAAATTGATGAAGCTGAACATTAGTTAATTTCATTGTTTGTTGTTTGATTTGAAATGGATATTAATATTGATAAACCCTAGAATTGATAGCTAAATCTTAGGTTTGGGTAGGCAAATTTTAGAAATTGATGACTATTGAGTCATTGAATTATTGTGTTTGAGGTTGTTTCATTTCATCGCACAAAATTGAGAAAATGTATTCATTTTGTTGGGGAATGCCCCGAAGTTTAATGTACTTATTCACCAGAGAATGCCCCAAAGTATCATGTATGCAAAGGAGGTTGGTGATCAAGGCCTAGAACGTCAGGTGGAGCTTAGTGTAGGATTATTTTTGAATAGAATTTATATTTCCGTATTTTTCTATTTTTTGGGGCTATATAATTCGAACTAGACATTATTTTGATTATTAATTTTGTTTGATTTATTTGTTTGCTTATTTTATGTGTTTTGTTGGTCTATTCACTTTATAGTATCATACTAGCCGATATAGTTCATGGAGAGACAGTGGTCGAACCAAGAGATCGAGGGGTTCTTAATACCTTCCCCTTGGTCAACAGAATTCCTTAACTGGAGTTTTTGTTCATGGATCAATTTTTAGAGTCAAACTATTTTGAAAAGAATTTTCCAAAGGTGTCTTGGCATACCTAATTCATGTCAAGTGGCGACTCTGAGTTTGAATGTAAACAATTCTTTTTGAAATAAATTATTTTCTTTTGTCACTTAATAATAAAACCCTTTTCAAACTTGAATTTAATCTTTTTGGTTAAAAAAGGTGTGTGACATGTCTGGTGACTCTGCAGGGGATTTTTCAGAATTCGAGCTTATTTTTTGAGTTGTATCGTCTTAGTTTGACACTATAGGTGTATAGACATTTTGTTTGTGTTATTCTCTTATCATTGTTGGATGCCTATGTGCTCGTTTTTTATAATTTTTCCTTATATATTACCGCTTTATATCTGGAATCATATGCTTTACCTTGAGTCAATTCTTTCGCAACAAGTCCTAAAGTACACGTCGTGTACATAAACTCTAGTTGAGTCATCCTTATTTTAGGATGGGGAGCTGTCAGACGTATGGAGTGGGTAGAAAGCTTTTGCAGTCACTATTAACCATGCACTCACCCGAACAGCCTTGTTAGTGGACCCAGCCTAGGTCAGCCTTTAGGTCATGCTTATTTGCATCATATTAAGACCTAGTGGGACCTACTTGGTCCTTTGTAGGAGACTCACCTCTATAGCCCCTACATGCTAGTTGTTGCATCTTTGAAGGTAACAGGGTCATTTGATGGATTAATTTGCGGGAAAACATGTGCTAGAATTAAAAAAAAGTGTGTAGGCAAGGAAATGTTGGGAAAAAAGGAAAAATGAAAAAGTGAGTAAAAAAAGAGTTTCATAGTTTTTTCTTGTGTTCTTTATGGCGTTTATTTTTCACAATTAAAATTCAAAATATTTTTTTCCCTTTTGCACATCATTTTATCTAAAAAAAAAAAGAGATCAAAAAGATTTTCCCTTTGTTTCCTTTAACAAGCTTTCATAATTCAAAAATTAATAAAAATATTTTATTTTAACAGGAGTTTTTTATAAAAGAAAAGTTCAAAAAGATGGTAGAAGTTTTGTACTTTTCGTATAATGAAAATACCCAAAATAAAATTTTCTTTTCATAGTTACTAGTGTCAGTTTTAAGTGAAGTGTCAAATTAAAAACCCAAAAAAGATTTTATTAGATTTTTCATCGCCTGTCTTTGGTCGTGTCTCCTAAGCCAAGGTTTAGTTTATTATTTAATCCTTAATTTTCCAATCTGAATGAACTATGCACACCTGATTCTCCTCTCTCAAGAGTGAGATACGTAGGCAACCCCTTCTGGGGTTTGATTATCTTATTTAAAAAATCTAAAAAGATTTTGTCACTCTTCATTTAGAATAGGTTTTTCATATACATCTTTAAAATAAGACTATAAAAAGATTTTCCTTTAATAGTTACAAGTTTCATTTTCGTATGAAATTCAAAATTAAAAACCCAAAAGGATTTTTCTTTGGTAATCATAGGTTTCATTTTGTATAGGAAGCTAAAAAATTCAAAAAGATTTTTAACAATTCTTTTGACAATTTGTTATTTTTTCCTTCTCAAAGTTTCAAAAAATGAAGGAAAAGAAAGAGGGTTTGGTCAGCCATGTTATGTCAAAACTTCATGAACTACGACACCTGATTCTGCTCTCTAAGAAGTGAGATACGTAGGTGCCCTTCTTGGGTTTGGTGATCTTTTTGAAAAAATGAAAAAAAGATTTTGATGAAATGTTTAACTCTATCACATTTGCTATCTCTTGTTCAGTTAGTTTAAGGTGGTTGGTTTGAGGCATTTTGGCTGGTCCTCCATATTGCACCAAGTCGAAGAGAAAGTTATGGCCAACTAGGATATCGAGATTATTGTCACTAATCAGATAGAGAATTTAGGGAATGAGAATTTAGGAGCTAATGAAGATATTTGGAAATTAAGGCAGCAAATGATGGAAATGCATCGAGCTTTGGCTAATGGATTGCCACCTTCTCTATTTCCCAATGATAATCTGGAATATCTTTCTATCTTGCCTCATGTGTCACATTTAGAATTTCCCATTTCTATTGATACACCACAACATGCATCAGGTTTTATTCTAGGGTAACACTATCCAAACACTTTCAATATTCATTTCCTCACTCCTCAACAAAAAACTACCACATACTCGACTCTACCTGCTGTTCATATTTTTGTTGCACCACCTCCATATGAAGCTCATAATTTTGATGTTCATCTACTGATTGTGCCTTGATACTCTAAGAGAGAGCCTATATTAAATATTCCTGGTGATCAACATTATACTCCTGAACGCACATTTAAGTCGACTGGTCTATATGGCTATGCTCTTAATGCTGAAAAGATTATTATGATAGAAGAACAAGAGACAGTAACCAGAAAATTGAGAAGTTTGGAACTGGCTATGAAGAACTTCCAAGGACTTGGCAATACAAAATTGTCTCATATAAAGATTTGTGTATGTGTCAAGGTGTTAATCTTCCATTTGCTTTTAAAATACTTAAGTTTGAGAAATTTGATGGGCACGGTAACCCTGTGGAATATTTGAGGCATTAGTGTAACCAACTAAGGGGTGCTGGAGGGAAGAAAGAATTACTCATGGCTTATTTTGGTGAGTTTCTTAAGACTAGCTTCAGAATGGTATGTTGACCAAGACATCAACAAATGGAATAGTTTGGATGACCTAGCTAATGAATTTGTTCAACAATCTAATACAATGTGGAGTTGATTCCTAATGAGAAATCTCTAACTAATATGAAGAAAAAAAGTACTGAAAGTTTTAGGGAATATGCGATTAGATGGCGTGAACAAGTTGCTAGGGTGAAACTGCTAATAAAAGAAAGCAAGATAGTGGAGGTGTTTATTCAAGCTCAAAATGAAATATATTATCAACACTTGTTGCCTGTATTAGGGAAGCCATTTATTGAGGTCCTCAAAATAGGGGAGATGATAGAGGATGGAATCAAGAGCGATCGCATTATAAGTTTTTCAACATTGAAAGCAACTACTCAATCAATTTAAAAGGGTTAAGGAAATATTGGAGGGAATAAGAATAAGGAAATGTAGCTGCTATTGTAGTTAGACAACGGGCATATCCAATAACACTACGTCGTCGTTGCCCTCAGGCTCAAGCCCATGCTCATACCCAAGCTCTACATAATTACCCCTAGAATCCATTATACTCTATTCCCCAACCTCCATATCTGGTAATAACGCACAACAATATGTTCAACCCCCATATTATCCACAATGACACACACCAAATCCTCAGAGTCATTCTCTAACTCCATAAACATACCAAAGCCCTTATAGGCCTGATTTTTTATCTAAGCCAAATAATGAAATGAGGTAGAAGTCAAGGGATAGCTTCACACCAATTAGAGAGTCGTATGCCAGTTTATTCTAGAGATTGGTATAGTGGGGCATGATCACTCCTTTCCCTGGGTATACTCCTGACCTATATTCAAGAGATTTTGATCCTAATATGTGATGTGCATATTATTTTGATATTCAGGGTCACAGTATTGAAGATTGTTGTTCATTGAAAGAGAAATAGAAAAGATGATTCAAGATAAATCTATTATGGTGCAGAATATTGACAGTGGTGAAAGCTCTAGTCATGCTGATGTGCAAATCAGTGGCTAAGATGTCAGGCTCAGCAATTGACAAGTCACTACTCTCCATACTAGGAAGGGGTTTGGTAGCTTGTTTTGTTTTCTTTTATGTTATCCAAATTATTTCAGGTTTGTAATTCAGGTTCTATCTTGTTTTGTCCTTTTGTCGTTTATGTTCAAACACTTTTATCTTTCATTTCAACTATATGGAGTTTCCCTTTTCCCTTTGTGTCTTAAATATGTGTTTCTTTTTTTTACTTTACACAATACATTTTATGTTGGTTCTAGTGTTATAACATGCTTGTGGATTTTCCAACTAGATCTTAAAATTCTAGTTTAAGCCTGAACTTTGAATTAGAATATTACATTTAGAAAAAGAGCATCAAATAAAATAGGTAGAGTTTGAGACATTTGGTGACCAAGTTGAAGTCTTCTTTAAAAATTAAGGCAATTATTTTGAGAATCACAAGAATAACTTGATCATCAATTGAAAGGCGTATCTCAATTAGGCCAAACAGTAGATGCACTATTCTATATCAAAAGAAACAGGAAGATAATCAGCTCCATAAGAGCATGAGTCATTCAATGTGAGGGACGTACAATAAAGGTGGAGTTGTATGTTGGACAAGTGCAGGAGTAGTAACACACAGATTAGGTCAAGTTAGTGCTGTAAAAAATGCCATAAATTATCTTCATCTCCCACTTTCATATTACATGTTATGTACTTGCATTTTAAGTATTTATATAATGAAGGAATTTCATTCTTCTATCCAAACATTGTGTCATCTTTTATTTATCCAGTTTGAGCTTTAGTCCTATTTTCTTTCATAGCCCTCTTTTGGAATCAAGATAGAGTCAGCAAAGTTCAAAATAAAAAGTGTCGAGAAAAAATATAGTCTAAATTTTTTTAAAAAAAGTGTCCAAGAAGAAAGAAAAATAAAAGTGTTAAGAAAAACAGAGTTAAAAAAGTCCAAAGAGAAAAGAGTCAATGAAAAAAGAGAAATCAGAATCAAGGAAAAGAACAAGTCGTCAGAACTACGTGTGACCTAATTCTTCTCTCTCAGGGGTGAGATATGTAGGTTGCCCTACTTAGGATCGGTCCAACAAAATAAACAATTTAGAATTACCCAGTTAAAAAAAATTGGGGCATGGGTTAGTTTTCATTGTTTGAGTCGATTTAAAAAGTTGTAAGTCCCACCCCACTCAAGTTTTGTTTGGGCCTCATGCCATCCTTTTTTTTAACCTTATCCAAAATCCAAGTTACAACCAAAGAAATACCTTCATATCAATATTTAAGAATGATAAGGCTAAGCATGTAATGCATATGATAATGCATTTTAGGAACTACTTATCTTCCTTAACATAAGGAGTCAGGAGAGAAATAAATGAGAGAGTCTTATTGGTGAAAAACCCAATGGGTACCGTAAGACGATTATGAGTTGAGAGAATGAAAATGAGAGACTTATTGGTGAAAACCCTCATTGGCACCGTAAGGCGATGGTGGGCTGAGAGAAAGAAAAATGAGAGAGGTTTGTTGGAGAAAACCCTTCAAGGTGTCACTAGCCGAATGAGGTCTATAAGTTAAATTGACCTAAGGAAGCAATTCAATTTCAAGGCCATTAACTCAATAACAATTGGTGGAAAGTTTGAATAGAAAGATCAAGCAGCTTAATCCAAAATGCATGTCATAATCATTAGAGTTAATTTTCATTTTTAGACAAAATTTTCATTTTTAGACAAATTTTTCTCTTCTCTATTTCAAGGGGGACATTCATTGTCTTTTATTCTTCTTCATATTTTTATTTTTGTTTTCTTAAGTCAATTATTCAAATGAAAAGTCATTTTTCTTGTGTCTTTGAGTCAAATCAATGTCAAAACAAGTGATAAAAGATTTCAAAACAGGCTACAACTTCTTTAATTATATAAAGCAAGATAAAAATGCCAGCATATGAACCTAAAATATGGCATGCAGAAAGTTTTATCAACAAACAAGTTTGGAAATTCATGGAATTACTAAGGTTTAAAGGGTTTGTCTAAAAATCATGGAAAAGCAGAGATACTGTGTTAGTTTTAGAGTCATCTTAATAATCTGAGTTTGGGTCAATGATACAGTAAGTAAATGACATATGCTAATGGTTGGAAGTAAGATTAAATGTGAAGATGGAAAGAGCAATTGCCGCAAAATCTAAAGCCACAAACCAGCCACCATTTTTAAACTCACAAGTTTTCTTTGTATGAAATAAGAACATGTGTTACCTTCAAATCAAGGATTTCAAAGCCGAAACATCAAAGGTCATAATTTCTCACTTCTACAAATACAAGAGATAATTTTGCTACATAGGTTTGGTAATCAAAACTATGGTAAAACTCATAATTCAATATCTCTAGGAGACACACTTCCTTGTCCGGGTAATTCAGGTTCATTTATTAGGTGATGCACTTTCTAAATTAAACTTTCACTCCTAGAAGTCACACTTTCTAGTTGAGTTCTTCTATTTAATATTTAGGAGACATATTTTATTGTTTGGGTAATCCAAGTTGCATTTGTAAGGAGATGCATTTCCTTAGGTAATTCAAGTGACATTTGTAAGGAGACATATTTTCTTGTCTGAATAATTTAAGTGGTATTTGTAAGGAGATGTATTTTAGTGTTTGGGTAATTAAAATGGAATATGTAAGGAGATGCATTTGCTTGTTCATGTAATTCAACTGGCATTTGTAAGAAGACACATTTCTTTGGGTAATTCAAGTGGCATTTATAAGGAGACGTATTTCTTTATCTAGGTGTTTTAAGTGGCATTTGTAAGGAGACGTATTTCCTTGTTTGGGTAATTCAAGTGGCATTTTTAAGGAGACGCATTTCCTTTTTTGGATAATTTAAGTGGCATTTCTAAGGAGACGTATTTCCTTGTTCGAGTAATTCACGCGGCATTTGTAAGGAGACACATTTCCTTGGGTAATTCAAGCAGCATTTGTAAGGAGACACATTTCCTTGTATGGGTAATTTTATTGGTATTTATAAGGAGATACATTTCCTTAACTAGGTAATTCAAGTGCAATTTGTAAGGAGACACACTTCCTTGTTTGGGTAATTCAAGTGGCATTTGTAAGGAGACGCATTTTCTTGTTTGGATAATTTAAGTGGCATTTCTAAGGAGACGTATTTCCTTGTTCGAGTAATTCACGCGGCATTTGTAAGGAGACACATTTCCTTGGGTAATTCAAGCAGCATTTGTAAGGAGACACATTTCCTTGTATGGGTAATTTTAGTGGTATTTATAAGGAGATACATTTCCTTAACTAGGTAATTCAAGTGCAATTTATAAGGAGACGCACTTCCTTGATTGGGTAATTCAAATTTTACTTGTTAGGTGATGCACTTCCTAACTTAAGTCTTGACTCCTAGAAAATTCACTTTCTAGTCAAGTCATTCTACTTGACCCTAAGGAGACACACTTCCTTGGTGGGTAGTAAAGTTTTGCTTGTTAGGTGGTTCACTTCCTAACTTAAGCCTTTACTCCTAGAAAATGCACTTTCTAGTTGAGTCATTCCACTTAACCCTTAGGATACACACTTCCTTGTTAGGGTAGTTCAAGTTTCGCTTGTTAGGTGGTTCACTTCCTAACTTAAACCTTTACTCCTAGAAAATGTACTTTCTAGTTGAGTATTTAACCCTTAGGAGACATACTTTCTTGTTAGGATAATTTAAGTTTTGCTTGTTAGGTGGTTCACTTCCTAACTTAAGCCTTTACTCCTAGAAAATGCACTTTCTAGTTGAGTCATTCCACTTAACCCTTAGGATACACACTTCCTTGTTAGGGTAGTTCAAGTTTGGCTTGCTAGGTGACACACTTCCTAACTCATGCCTTTACTCCTAAAAAATGCACTTTCTGGTCGAGTCCTTCCATGCAACCCCTAGGAGATGCACCTCCTTATCTGAGTAATTCAGGTTTCCATTTATTAGGTGATGCACTTCCTAAATTGAACCTTCACTCCTAAAAGCCACATTATCTAGTTGAGTCATTGCACTTAACCCTTAGGAGATGCACTTCCTTGTCAGTTTTCATTTGTCAGGTGGCACACTTCCTGACTTAAACCTTTCTCTCTAGAAGATGCACTTTTTAGCCGGAATTTCTCACTTTAATTCTTATGAGACGCACTTCCTAGTCTTGGCCATTTAATTTAACTCTCACGAGATGCATTTCTTAGTTAGAATCTTGATTCATCATTGGAACATACCAGTAGTTATGATTGGATTTGACATTCGCAAAAGTTTTCTAATGATAAACTAGGGAAAAAATTTAATTCATGTTATTGAAAGCATCATTTTGGACCCTCCTAGAAAATAGGACTTTACTTTTCTGGAAAATGGAATCTCTCTTTATAATAATCTTTGTTTGGGATAATTTTTGTTCTAGTTTTGATGTTGATTTTAGGAGCCCTCCTAAAGAACAGGGCAAATAAATTAAAAGTCAAGCAACAAGGTAAAGGAATTAAAAGTCAAGCAATAAAGTGAAGAAATTAAAAGTCAACAGATTGAAGAAATATCAAGTCAGGAGCCTGCCCAAAGAACAGGGTGATGACATGAAAGTATGGATCCCATCTGGAGAACAGGGTGAAAAAATCGAAAGCCAGGCCAAAAGGTGATAAAATTACAAGTCAGGATCCTGCCAGGAGAATAGGGTGATAAAATAGCAAATCAAGAGTCAAGTAAAGATACATAGATAGGACTTTTGTAATTTTATTTATGTTTTTAACTTGTAATTATCATTTTTGATGTAATGACAGAGCCATGGACTGAAACCTCGACTGGACCTCACTCGACTCTCCAACTCGGTATAGTCCTACTTTCAACCCTTTAAGATACCTGCAACTAGATTCCCTCATAACTATGGTAAGTAGGATGTACTAAATCAAGACTAGATGGTAATCTATCCTTCTTTTTCTTTGTTTTGAATAATGGTCGAGTCAACAATTCTATCTCATTATCTACTTCTTTGTCTGAAAATACTTTGTGTTTACACCCAATGTGAGGCAGATGTAGACACGTAATTTTGTCCCTCCCCAAAATTATGTTTTACCATTTTTACCCTGTCTTGCCATGTACCTTTACCCATGTAAGTTCCACACAATAACAAATCCAACAAATTCTTAACATCTTGGGATACCTCACCCTAACAAAAATAACAACCATACCCCTTGCCCCAACATACCCCTACCCTATATTTTTTTCCAACTAACATTACACAACACCACACAGTAGAGAAAGAGAATATATACATACACACACAGCCATCGGGAAACAATATACGCATACACACACTACCAATACATATACACTTTACATAATATCTATTTTTTTCTTCTCATTCACAAAAAACCCATACAGTAACAATACATATACATAGATTCGTAGAGGGAGAATAGAATAGTATATACACACATAGAGCCAAATTAGGAGGGGAAAAATGATAGAGTGAATGGAGGAGGCACAGATATCACGGGAAAGAGAACACCCTCTCATCGAATACACACAACAACACATCAAAAATAAAAAATGGGAGAGGAGAATGAAAAATGAGAAAGAAAAGAAAATTAGTGAATGGAGAGAAGGAGGTCAAAGGAAAAATAGTGAATTGAGAGAGAGATTGAGCGATAAAGAGAGAGAGAATTGAGAGAGATAGATGATGAAAAAGTGAAAGAATCAGTGAGAGAGAAATAATAGAATATAGGCCCTTACCAGCAAAATTTGCCACTGCTTAGGCTCTCCAAAGGTCCGGCAAGACCACCAATCCCATCTCTGGTGAAGCCATCAACTCCGTCCTACTCCAAAAAATACTGAAATGGCAACAACCACTCCAAAATTCGGTAAGACCCATCTTAATTTTTATCGAAAAACAATAATTTTCCTAATTCTATTGACTTCACTGGAATAACAACAAAAACTAGTCCAGTGTCGAAACACATCAAAATAAAAAATATGTGGGTCCAGTCAAAATGAAGTTTGAGGTTGAATTGTTAATTTTGCAGCTTATATAGAGGTTGTTTGTGGCTGGTTTGTTTGGATTAAGGTTTGACTTGAGGTGTTTGGATTTGGATCTATCTTCTAATCAAAGAATTTGACATACTAAATGCTCTCTTGAGGTCCAATTCTCTCATCTCTCCCTTTATTTTAATTTTATGTGACTATGGATGTGATTCGATACCATTGTTCTATTTGTTTGGATGATTTTTTTGATGTTTGATGTTGTTTGATTTTTAATAATTGATATCGATGGTATAAATATGATGACAATATAAGTTTGGGATTGTATTAAAAATGAAAATTAGGTGGGAATCAAAAATTGTTGAAGCTGAACATTGGTTAGTTTGATCCACTATTTGTTGTTTGATTTGAAATAGATATTAATCTTGAAAAACCAGAGAATTGATAGGAAAATCTTAGGTTTGGGTTGACAAATTATAAAAATCAATGATTGTTGAGTGATTGAATTATTTTGTTTGAGGTTGTTTCATTTCATTGCACAAAATTGAGAAAATTTATTCATTTTGTTAGGGAATGCCTCGAGGTTTTATGTACTTATTCATCGGAGAATTTCCCAAAGTATCATGTATGCGAAGGAGGTTCGTGATCAAGACCCAGAATTTTAGGTGGATCTTAGTGTAGGATTAGCTTAGAATAGCATTTACGTTTCCGTATTTTTCTATTTTTCGAGATTGTATAATTTGGACTAGATATTATTTTGGTTTTGAATTTTGTTTGATTTGCTTGTTTGTTCGTTTTATATGTTTTGTTGGTATATTTACTTTATAGCTTCATACTAGCTTATATAGTTCACAGAGTGACCGTGGTCGAACCACGAGATCGAGGGGTGCGTAACACCTTCCCCTTGGTCAATAAAATTCCTTAATCGGAATTTCTGTTTGTGGATCAATTTTTAGAGTCAAACTATTTTGAAAAGGATTTTCCAAAGGTGACTTGGCACACCAGATTCATGCCAAGTGGCGACTCTGAGTTTGAATGTAAACAATCCTTTTTGAAACAAATTATTTTCTTTTGTCACTTAATAATAAAACCCTTTTTGAACTTGAATTTAATATTTTTGGTAAAAAAAAAGGGTGTGATAATGTACATTGACTACTGTCAGTTGAACAAATTCATAATCAAGAATAAGTATCCTCTCCTCAGAATCAATGACTTATTTGATCAACTTCAGGGTGTAAGTTATTTCTATAAGATAGACCTCAGATCCGACTATCATCAGCTTAGAGTCAAAGTGTGACATTTTGATGACAACCTTCAAGACTTGGTATGGCTACTTCGAATTCCTAGTCATGTCTTTTGGACTAACAAATTCCCCTACAGCTTTCATGGACTTGATGAATAGGGTGTTCAAATAGTACCTGGGACTTGTTCGTCATAGTCTTCATGGATGACATCCTTGTTTATTCCCGTAGTGAGAATGATCATGCAGACCATGTGAGAGTTATTTTGTATACCCTTAGAGATCATTAGTTATTTGTTAAGTTGAGTAAGTAAGAATTTTGGTTGAGATCAGTAGTTTTTCTTGGTCATATAGATTTTGGTGATGGCATATGAGTTGACCCTCAAAAGACAAAATTAGTAAGAAACTAGCCTAGACCCATCACTCTATCATATATCAGGAGTTTCTTGGGTTTAGATGGCTATTACATATGGTTTGTTGAAGGTTTCTCCTCTACTGCTTCTCTCATTTCTCAATTGACTTAGAAGAAATTCAAATTTCAGTGGTCAGATTCCTACAAGAAAAGTTTTTAGGAGTTGAAGACTCGACTCACTTCTACTCCAATCTTGACCTTGCCAGATGGCACAGATAGGTTCATAGTGTATTGTGATTCTTCTAGATTTGGTCTTGATTATGTGTTAATATAGTGAGAAAAGGCTATACCTTATGCCTCGAGACAACTTAAGCCTCATGAAAAGAATTATCCAACCTATGATCTTGAGCTAGAATCCATTGTCTTTGCCTTAAAGATTTAGAAGCATTACATATATGGGGTTCATGTTGATGTGTTCATAGATCACAAGAGTTTATAGTATGTGTTCATGTAGAAAAAACTGAATCTTTATTAGAAGAGGTGGCTTGAATTCTTACAAGATTATGATATGAGTATGTTGTATCATTCGGGCAAGGCTAATATAGTAGAGGATGCCCTTAGTAGATTGTCTATAGGTAGTGTTGCTAATGTCAAGTAAGGTAAGATAGAGTTAGTTCATACAGTAAATCAGCTTGCTAGATTAGGTGTTCGATTGGTTGATTCAGCTAAAGGTAGCATATGGGTTCAAATAGGTCAGAATCTTCATTGGTTATTGAAGTGAAAGAAAGGCAAGATAGGGAACCTAGTTTGGTCAAGCTGAAGGAAGCGGTTAGGGATTAGAAGGTAGAAGTTGTCTCTCAAAGGGGAGATGGTGTGCTTCATTATCAAGGTAGATTATGTGTTTCGTGTGTTGATGGTATGATACAGCAAATAATAATTGAGGTGCATGGTGCCTGATACTCTATTCACCCAGGAGTTGTACCGTGATTTATGAGAAATCTATGCGTGGAGTGGTATGAAGAATGATCTTGCAGATTTTATGGCTAAGTGTTCAAACTATTAGTAGGTTAAGGTTGAGAACCAAAGGCCTAGTGGTACACTTCAGGAGTTTAGTATCCCCACTTAGAAGTGGGAGGCAATGAACATGGATTTTGTAATAGGGTTGACTTGCACATATCATAAGCATGATTTGGTATGGGTCATTGTAGATAGAATGACAAAGTCAACCCATTTCTTGACAGTTCATACTTCGTATTCAGCTAGGAATTATGCTAGACTCTATCTCAAGGAACTTGTTATTTGCATGGGATTCTGTTGTCTATTATTTCAGATAGGGATACTCAGTTTACCTCTTACTTTTCGAAGGCTTTTTAGAAGGGTCTTGGTACTTGAGTCTTTCTCAGAATAGATTTTTATCCTTAGAAAGATGGTCAAGTATAAAGGACCATTTAGACCCTAGAGGACATGTTGAAAAACTATTTTATTGACTTTAAGGGTAGTTAGGATGACCACTTATCTTTGATTGAGTTTGCCTATAATAATAGTTATCACTCCAGTATTCAGATAGCTCTATTTGAGGCTCACTATGGGAGGAGGTGTAAATCTCTAATTGGTTGGTTTGAAGTAGGTAAGGCTACTTTTATAGGGCCAAATTCTGTGTTTAAGGCAATGAAGAAAGTTCAGTTAATTTGAGAGAGGTTGAAAATAGCTCAGAGCCTGTCAGAATCTTATGCAGATATGAGAAAAAGAGATCTTGAACTTGTTGTTGGTGACCTTGTATATTCTAAAATTTGACCCATAAAAGGAGTAAAGAGGTTTGGAAAAAAGGGGAAGCTCAGTCCCTACTATGTTAGCCCATATAAGATTGTAAGCGACTTTGGGAAGGTAGCTTATGAGCTAGAGTTTCCTGCATACTTGGCGTCAGTGCATCCAATGTTTTATGTCCCCTTGTTAAAAAAGTGTATTGGTGATTCAATTTCAGTTATGCCTTTAGAGAGTGTGGATATGAGATATAGTCTCTCTTATGAAGAGATCTAAGTTGAGATACTTGACTATTAAATTCATAGGATAAGAAACAAAGAAGTTTCCTTAGTGAAAGTTCTATGGCGAAATTATTCTATTGAGGGAGCTACTTAGGAAGAAGAACCAGATATACGAACCAAATACCCACATCTTTTCTCCCACAAATTCAAACTCAACTTGAGATAAATATTTTTCTTAAATTGATTCTTTCCCAATATCTTTTTCAGCTATGTAACCATTCTCATGTCATTGCATGCATTTATGAAATCAGATCAGTCCTTGTATTATGTATCATGTCTTAGACTCAGTAGTTTAACCATGTTTCGGTTCATAAACATTTATATGACCTTAGTTTCCTTATTATCTCATCTTAACTAGTATCATTTAAGGAAGAATGTTCCCAAGGGGTAGATATTATGATACCCCATCCCTGAGAAGCTTCTGTGCATTATACGACTTATCCTATGAGTCGTATGCACATCATATGAGTCATATGTTTAACTCGTATCCATGACAGTGTAGGATGGGTGACTTTCTATTTAAGGTACAAATTAAACCTTAGAGGTCATAAGATAATCATACGAGTCGTACGTGGTAAGTCATAACTAAGTCAGTGTAAGGAGAGATGAGTTCTGCCCCAAGTTATGAAAGGGTGAGAACTAGTCATATGAAGATTATACAAGTCATAAGTGTCACTCATATGATTACCAATGAATACTTACTTAGGTTCTGCCTAGCTTACGAGTCTTGATGCCCAGTCGTACTGTAATACCCAGTAATATCTTAGCTCAATTCAGCTCATAATTATATGTTAAAGGGGTCCAAGACTTAGAAATATCACTAAGTGTTAGGACTTGGTCATTTTCCAAGGCCCCTAAACTTTGATGAATTTATTTTTGACCTTACTAACATTGGGACATCAATTTTAGAGTTGATTTATGATTGGGGTATTTAAAAGTACATCTCGGATGAGTTTTAGAATTTTCGGATGAACATAAGTCCATGTTTGGGAATCCAAAAAAGTAAGGGCACCGGGATATGCCTGCTGTACGGGGCTTAGCCCACTGCTCTAGATCCCAAGGTATGGGGCTTAGCCCACCGCTTTAGAACCCATAGTATGGGGCTTAGCGCTCCGCTCTAGAGCCCACGGCGTGGGTCTTAGCGCACTGCTCCAGAGCCCGCAGCATGGGGCTTAGCCAGCCGCTATAGAGCCCGTAGAGCCCCCTCCCTTTTTATCAAGACTTTTTTTCCTTGATAGTTAAGGGCTTTTAGGTCATTTCCCTTTACCAAATCAGTACATAACACAAAATTTAGCTCTACAAAGAGCATTATTTTTTTTTCAATCACAAATTCACTCAAAAGAAGCCTCCCTTTCCTCAAGAACAAATCCTAACCCATTCTCAAGCAATCAAGGAATTCAAGATTTAAACCTTAAGAAATTCTCAAGAATCTTAACAAAATCATCTAGTGATGTATGTGTGATGCTCATTCATGGGTTCCTTTCACCCATGGAGTCCAAGAATCCCTTTTTGATTTTAAATTATGAGTTTTAAATGTTTAAGTTGAAATATCTCCATGAATCTCTTGTGAATTCAATTACAAGTTATGTTTTATAAGTGTTTTCAAGTGGGATGAGCCATTACATGTTTTAAACATTGTAATCTTCACTTTAAATACCTAAGTTATGAATTTAGTCTTGTAATCATGTTATTCTCGCATGTTTTACCATTCCCATGCTTAAGTTCACAAATCTCATGTGTTTGATAGAATGCCTAAGTGTTGGATTTTGAACAATGATCCCCTACTATAGTTTTAAAGCTTTTATATGGCATTATTGTCAATTCATTCAGAGTTGGTGGGTCATGAACACCGATACCTATGTGATTTACATAAATTTAACTTTTCAAGTACTCAGATAGTTAATCCATAAATCTTATCAGTATACTCAAATATTTATATTCATGATGAGCACTATTAGTTATGTAATAGGATTTAGCTGAGTTTAGTTCAGTTCAGTACCAGTGTCAGTTCAGTTGGGAGTAGAATTTAGCACTGAGCAAATGCAGGGGTGGTGGCTTTCTCGACATTTAGGTAGATTCATTAGTAGCAGTCTCTACATTCCAGAATTACGTAGCCAGCATAGGATTTAAGGAGTCACCCATTAGTTTAGTCTTGACTTTCTCTCAGGGGTCACCTATCAGTTTAGGCTTGACACCCTGGTCGTTTGGGACACTAGTTTAATGGATCCACATAGCCAGTGTTAGTAACTATGGAATGGTACTGACACCCTTCCAATTGGGGTTACAGGTTCAACCCTAATTAGCTTACATTGGGGCATGTCAGTTAGATGATACCTCCTACAGTCTTAGTACAGAATTCAGTATAGTTTCAGTTCAAGTTTTCTTGACCAAGTGTACAAACTTTTAGTTATTCAGTTATACAGTTTACAATCTTTTAGTTTTCATACTTATTTCAGATTATATATTTATGCTTGGTCTTGCATTCTTAGATGTCACAGTTTTTATGCATTCATGTTCAGTTATCTCATGTTATTTAGTTAGACCTTATTTAATATACACAGTTCCCCATGTATGTCATCCTAACCTCATCTCATATACCAATACATTTAAAGTATTGACCTCATACTCTTCTTTGTGCTATGATATCTTATATCATAGGTTCGGATGCACAGTTTCTCAACCGCAGCTTGACATCTTAGCATAATTCAGTAGTCGTAGTGGTCATTCCTCATCCATCGAGGACATATTATGCTTATTTAGATATTTCAGTAATTCACTTTATTAAGTCAGTAAGAATTAATTGGGGTCTGTCCTATCAAATCCTTAGTTATTTTAGAGGCTTTAAGACATTCAATTAAAATAGTTAGATGGTCAGTTAGTTACTTTCAGTTCTTACTAGTTGTTTCAGATATTTAGTATTTCATATTTCTGTATTCAGATTGATAGTTACCTTCTCAATTTATCTTCCACATTTGTGTTATGTTGATATTTTATTTAGTTCTTATAGTAGGTACTAGTTCATGGGTTAGATTGTGCTCACTTGTGATCGTAAGCTCCATTGTCACGACTAGGGGTAGCCTCAGGTCATGACAAAACTTGGTGTCAGAGCTTAGAGTTTCAAAGTGTTCTAGGGAGCCTGAAATCCGCATTGTGTATAGTCTTGTGCATAGGTTTGAAGCGCGCCTCACTTATGGACAAAAGGCTATGAAATATTTTAGGAAAAATTTTCCCTTCTTTCAGTATTCATGTCGTACAAATAAGAATGAGCTCTATTTAAAATCTTTCTCTAACTAACTCTTTGTTTCATTTATAGACCATGCGTCCCAAAAGAAATAATAGAATAAGGAACGGGGACCAGTCCACACCACCACCTATTCAGGAAGATCCCCTGAATGAGCATGTCTCTCACGCCAACTCTAGAGCTATTTTCACTACCTTAGCTCACTCAGTAGATTCCCATAATAATCAACTGGCTATTGCGCTAGATAATCCAGTGGCAAATACAGCTACAGCTAGGATTTGGGACATTACCCGAATAAATCCCCTTTTTTGGATCCAAGTCTGAGGAGGATTCGTAGGAGTTTTTTATATGGTTTAAAAAGTGATAGATATCATAGGTGTCACTTCGAGTGAGAGTGTATTTTTGGTTGCATATCAGTTGCAGTATATGGCTCACACCTAGTATAAGCAGTGGAAGGAGGATAGGGGTGTTAAGGCAGGGCCTATAGTGTGGGAGGAGTTTTCCATGGCTTTCTTAGATAGATTATTTCCTCTAGATTTGAAGGAATCTAAGGTGCATGAGTTCATTAATTTGAAGTAACGTAAAATAAGTGTGAAGGAATACTTGCTTAAGTTCACTAAGTTGGTGAGGTATGCTCTTTTGATGGTAGATGATAATAGGTCTAGAATTAGTAAGTTTGTATCTGGTGTATCTGATAGTGTGGTCAAGAAGTGTCGGACTTCTATGTTGATTAAGGAGATGGACCTCTCTAGGCTTATGTTCTATGATCAGCAGATTGAGGAAGAGAAACTTAAGGAGAAAGAGAGAGAAAGTAAGAAGGATAGAACAAGTAGTTTTAACTTTTCTCAGTCGAGTTCAAAGGGTGGAAATCATTCTTAGTTTTGTCAGAAATTCTCAGCTCTAGCTCCATCTTTAGATAGTACGCCAGTGCCAAAGTTCAGGAATGATATTCGGGATAGAGCACTAGGCTCTAAGTCACAGGGTGGCATGAATAGTGGTCATACCAATCCGCTTTGCAGAAACTATGGCAGGAATCATCAGGGTGTGTGTAAGGATGGTAGTAACATGTGTTTTGGGTATGGTAAGCCAGGCTATAAGATACAAGAGTGTATGGTGGTGGTGCAGAGAGGCAAAAATAATTGCTAACAAGGCCAGAATACTCCTTCAGCAGCACCAGCAAGTCATCTGACCAAATAGGGTACCACTTCCTGTGCCACTAGTGCTTAGCACCAGAATAGATTATATGCACTCCATTCTTGACAGGATCAGGAAAGTTCTCCTGATGTGTTTAGGGATACGTTACAGGCCTTTTATTACCATGTTTATGCTTTATTAGACCCCAGAGCTTCACACTCCTTTGAAACCCCCCATATAGCAGTTGATTTCGATGTCATTCCCAAATATTTAGCAGAACCTTTCTTAGTGTCCACTACAGTATTTAACTCCATTATAGCCAAGCGGGTATACAGAAACTGCCCGGTCAGAATGTCCCGTAGATTTATTTACAGTTGATATCGTAGAGTTAGAGATGACTGATTTTGATGTCATTCTCGACATGGATTGGCTCCACTCATGTTATGCCTCTGTTGATTATAGAAATAAAATTTCTCAATTTTAGTTTCCCAATGAACTAGTTATTGAATGAGGGGTAGTACTTCTATGCATAAGGGACAAATTATTTCTTATCTTAAGGAAAGAAAAATGATATCAAAGGGGTGCATGTACCATCTTATCCAATTCATAGACTCTAGTTCTGAGACTCCCAGTCTCAAGTCAGTTTCAGTAGTAAGGGAATTTCCTGATGTGTTCCCTAAAGACCTTCCCAGAGTTCCTCCCAAAAGGAAAATTTACTTTGAAATATATATCCTTCCAGATACCCATCTTATCTTTATTCCACCTTATAGAATGGCTCCAGCTAATCTAAAGGAGTTGAAAGAATAGTTGAAAGATCTCTTAGAAAAGGGTTTCATCAAGTCGAACGTATCCCCATGGGGCGCACCAATATTTTTTTGTGCATAAGAAAGATGGTTCTCTCATAATATGCATCGATTATCGTCAGTTGAACAACGTCACAATAAAGAATAAGTATCCACTCCCTAGGATTGATGACTTGTTTAACCAACTTTAGGGTTTCAATTATTTCTCTGAGATAGACCTCAGATCCGGCTATCATCAGCTTAGAGTCAGAGAATGTGACATTTTGAAGATAGCCTATAGAACCCGATATGGTCACTTTGAATTCTTAGTAATGTCCTTTGGACTACCAAATACCCCTACAGCTTTCATAGACTTGATGAAAAAATTGTTCAAGCAGTATTTGGACATGTTCATCATAGTTTTTCTTGATGATATTCTTGTCTATTCTTGTAGTGAGAATGATCATGCAGACCATCTGAGAATTATGTTACAGACTCTTAGAGCCTATCAGTTGTTCACAAAATTCAGTAAGTGTGAGTTTTGTCTAAGTCAGTAGATGTTTTTGGTCATATTATTTCTGGTGATGGCATTAGAGTCAACCCTTAGAAAATCGAAGTAGTGAGAAACTAGCCTAGACCCATCTCTCCATTAGATATCAGGAGTTTTTTGGGTTAAACTGGATATTACAGAAGGTTTGTGGGAGGGTTTTCTTCTATTGCATCCCCCATGTCTTAATTGACTCAATAAAAATTCAAATTTCATTGGTCATATTCTTTGCAAGAAGAGTTTTCAGGAGTTGAAGACTCGACTCACTTCTGCTCCAGTATTGACTTTGAAAGATGGTTCAGATAGGTTTGTAGTTTACTGTGATGCTTCCAGAGTTGGTCTTGGTTGGGTGTTAATGCAGACAGGTAAGGTCATAGCCTATGCCTCTAGACATCTTAAGCCCTATGAAAAGAATTATCCTACCCATTATCTTAAGTTGGTAGCTGTTGTATTTGCTTTAAAGATTTAGAGGCATTATCTTTATAGGGTTCATGTTGATGTGTTCATAGATCACAAAAGCTTGTAGTATGTATTCTCACAGAAGGATTTAAATCTTTGTCTGAGAAGGTGGCTGGAGTTGATGAAAGATTACAATATGAGTGTGTCGTATCATCCAGGCAAGGCCAATGTAGTGGCAGATGCCCTTAGCAGGTTGTCTATGAGTAGTGTTGCTCACGTCGACAAGTATAATACAAAGTTAGTCAGTGAAGCTCATCAACGTGCTAGATTAGGTTTTTGGTTGGTAGATTTAGCTAAAGGTAGTGTATGGGTTCAGAATAGTTTGGAATCATCATTGGTTGCCGAAGTGAAAGAAAAGCAAGATAGAGATCCTAGTTTTGTTAAGTTGAAGGAGGCGGTTAGACATCAAAAGGTGGAGGTTTTCTCCAAAGAGGTAGATAGTGTACTTCATTGTTAGGGTAGATTATGTTTTCCGTGCATTGAGGGCATGAGACAGCAAATACATGTAGAAGCTCATTGTAATACCCCCACACTTCTCCTAGTTCAAATTCCTCTCTAGAACATCAAATATCATTCCATCTATACCAAATTCACCCAAATCCAACACTCGAGCAAAGAGTTAGAGCCATTTTAGTTAGATAGTGTACCACCTGGCACTTTGGTGCATTGCGGAGTCAGCCAAAATGGCAATCGTCAAAATCCAGTGAGCCTCCGCGATTATGGTGCGTCGTGCCAAGGCTTAATTTCAGAATTGTCAAATTTCAGTAGCTCACCGCGATTTTACCGCATCACGGTGAAGCTTTTATCAGCGTTCCAGTTCTGGATTTTAATTCCTAAGGGCAAAACAATAATTTTGCTACCCCTATATATACTCTTTAACACAAGATTCAGTCGCATTAAACCCAAATATTGTTGTTTTCTATCAATTTCCCTCAAGAACAAGAGCTAGGGTTATAAAATCAAGACCTCAATCATCAAAGTTTCACCATTAATCTTCCGAGGATCAAGTAGTAAGGTATGCAGATGTTGATTCTTGGGTTCCTTTCACCCAAGAAGTTCAAGAATTATTTTCTGAATTCAAAGACCTTATATTTATGAGTTTTTTATGATTCATGTGAACTGAAGTTGAAGTTCATATTATTTTTGAGTTTTAATTCATGATTTGGTTACAAAGTTTCAAGATTTGATCCTAGTATGTGATATTCATGTGTTGTTCAGGATAAACCCTTTTCAAGTTACATGTTAAGCGATGTGTTTATGTCAATTAAGTGTAGAAATTGTTGAATAACCAAAGCATGCTCCCTATATGTTTGATAAAATTCTTATGTGAAGGAATTAAAGACATTATAGCATGTTGACTAAAAATCCCCAATTGTGTGTATGTTTATGCATGCCAAGTGTTTGTTGAAAGCATTAGTGCATGAGTTGTGAAATGTTAGCATAAAATCCCTAATTATGTACTATTCAATGCATGGTAAGTGTTTGTTGTAAGACCTTTTTGAATAGAATATGAGCCAATAACATGCCTCCCTATACTATCATATGTTTATGATTCCCAAGTACTTGAAGAGATGCTTTAATGATTGTAATGGTAAATGAAAGTCCCTGGTCATGATTATTTAAGATGGTTATGTTTTACTTTTATGTTATCGAGTCCTGGGGGTATTTATACCTGACAAATTAGCTTCTGTCTAGAGCCATATCAATTTTTACGATAGTCTCAGTAAAGCCACGATCCTTAGAACTCAGTCAGTTACAGAATTCAGTACTCTCAGAGAGTTATAGAACTTAAGAAATCTCAATAACCCAAGTATCATTAGTATTTCAGCTTCAGTTCAGTACTCAACTCAGATCTTAGTAGTATTTAAGAATTCAGTTCAGACCTTAATAATACTTAAGTAATCAATTCAGAACTCAGTATCATTCAGTTAGATAGTAAGATTCATTTGTATTCTGTCAGTCTTCGAAATCAAGTGAACTCAGCTTAACTCAGTTACTCAGTATGATCAGTAACAGATTCAGCTTAGTCTAGTATAGTTTAAGAAAAATAATTAGTTTAGAGTCTTTCAGTTAGGAGTAGGACTTAGTACCGAGCAAACCTAGGGATGGGGACTCACCCGTTAGAGAGGACTAAGATCCCTAGGAGAAATCCCTAAGTTCTAGAACTACGTAGCCAGTGTAGGTATGAGATGTCACCTGTTAGATA
>NC_061115.1:66182712-66221506 GCF_002878395.1 Capsicum annuum
CTAGAACTACGTAGCCAGTGTAGGTATGAGATGTCACCTGTTAGATAAGACTGACATACTTAGGGATCACCCGTTAGTATATATATATATATATAGGACTGATCCCAGGGGGTCACTCATTAGGTAAGACTGGCTCCTCAAGAGAGGTCTTTACGCATGGCACAGTACTGACACCCTTCCAACTAGGTTTACAGGTTGGACTCCAACTTAGCTAGAAGGGGCATATAGGTTAGATGACTACTTCCCACAGTCTCAGTTTTAGAATCAGTCTCAATAAAGGAACTCAGTTCAGTAGTACAGAGTAAGGACTGTCAGATACAATCAATCATTATGATTATCAATAGACTCAGAGATCACCCGCTAGATAGGAATGGTCTCAGATTTAGTTAATCAGCTTCAGTATCATCAAATTTAGAGATCACCCACTAGATAGGTATGATCTCAGACTACGTCAAATCATATTCATTATTAGTATATATAAAGATCACCTGCTAGATAGGACTGATCTTAGATTTTAGTTGAGCATTCCCATTATCATTAAGTTCAGAGATCAACCGCAAGAGAGGACTGATCTCAACCTCAGTACTCAGTTATTAATATCAGAAGATTCATTTATTCAGTGTCTCAGTATTAGTAGTGAGTTCAGACGTCAGTGAAGCAGTATCTGAGTCTCAATATTTAGAGTCATGATGATTTCTGTTATGGTTTGTGCATTCATGCGTATGTCCACATTCAGTATTCTCATGATTATTCAGTTAAGTAATTGTTTATGTATAAGCCCTTGTATTTAGCCTTACCTCATCTTGCATACTCAGTACATTCCCACATACTGACGCATTTGCACTATGGTTTTTTACTTTACACCATAGGTTCAGAAGCATGAGATCTAGAGCTCCCTTAGCAGCTTAGTTTCGGTCAGCAGCAGTAGACCTAGCAATGAGTCCTCATTATTCGAGGATGATTTTTATTTCATTTTATTGCTAGTTCCAGTAATTTAGTAGTTAGACTTAGTTGGGGACATGTCCCATCAACTCCTTATTCAAACAGTTTAGAGGCTTTCAGACGATAGATTTTTTAGACTAGTTATTCAAACAGAGGTTAGGATGCATGGGATTCTATTGTCTATCATATTAGATAGAGGTACTCAGTTTACCTTTTACTTTTGGTAGGCTTTTTAGAAGGGTCTTGGTACCCAAGTTTATCTCAGTACAGCTTTTTATCCTCAAATAGATAATCAGGTTAAGAGGACCATTCAGGCCTTAAAGGATATATTAAGAGCTTGTGTTATTAACTTTAGAGGTAGTTAGGATGATCACTTACCTTTGATTGAGTTTGCCTATAACAACAGCTATCACACCAGTATTCAAATAGCTCTGTTTGAGGCTCTTTATGGAAGGAGATATAAATCCCCTATTGGTTGGTTTGAGGTACATGAAGCTGCTTTGATAGGGATAGATGCAGTTTTTGATGTGATGGAGAAAGTTCAATTGATTCGAGAGAGGACCAAAGCTGTTAGAAATCCTATGCAGATGTGAGGACAAGAGATCTTGAGTTAGATATTGGTCATTTGATTTATTTGAAAATCTCGCCTATAAAGGGAGTGAATAGATTTGGAAAGAAGGGAAAACTCATTCCCCGTTATGTTGGCCGATATAAGATCTTGAATCATTTTAAGAAGGTAGCTTATGAGCTAGAGTTGACTACAGATTTAGCGTTAATGCATCCAGTGTTTTATGTTTCCCTATTGAAGAAGTGTATTGGTGATTCAATTATTACTGTCCCAATAGAAAGCGTGGATGTTTGGGATAACTTTATTATGAAAAAGTCCCAGTTGAGATCCTTCATCATCAGATTCATAGACTAAGGAACAAAGAAGTTCCCTTGGTCAAAGTTCTTTAGTGAAATCAGTCTATTGAGGGAGCCACTTGGGAAGCAGAAGCAGATATACGAATAAAGTACCCTCATCAATTCTTTGTGAACTCAGATTCAGCTCGAGGTAATGATTTTCTTTAGATTGACTCTCTTCCATTCTAAGTTTCAACTTTGTAATCTATCTCATATCATTGCATACATTCAGTTCATATATCATACTTCATACTTAGTTATGCAATTATGTTTCAATCATGCATGTTCATTTTATAAGCTTAGTTAACCACCCTCATTCGAGGATAAAAGTTCTCAAGAGTGAGATATTATAATACCCCATAAGATCCAAGTTCTATTCAGCTCATGATTGCATATTAAAGGGGTCCAAGACTTTGAAATTTCACTAAGTGTTGGGACTTAGTCATTTTATAAGGCCTCTAAACTTTGGTGAGTTTATTTTTTACCTTCCCAACCTCAGTACATTGATTTTAGAGTTGATTCATGATTGGGTTAGTTAAAAGTACTTCTCGAGTGAGTTTTGGAATTTTTGGATGAGTGTAACAGCATGTTTGGGAATCCAAAATAGTAAAGGCACTAAGATATGCCAGCGGAGAGAGGCTTAGCCTGCCGCTTTTGATCCCGTGGCGTGGGGCTTAGCCCATTGCTATGGAGCACGCAGCACAGGGTTTAGCCCGTTGCTTTGGAGCCCATGGCGCCCCCTTTTTTTTTATCCAGCCTTTTTGTTCCTTGATAGTTAAGGGCATTTGAGTCATTTCCCTTCACACAATAAGTCCATAACACAAAATTTCTCTCCCCAAAGAGCATTATTTGTTTTTTTAATCACAAATTCACTCAAAAAAGCCTCTCTTTCCTCAAGAACAAATCCTAATCTATTCTCAAGCAATCAAGGAATTCAAGCTTCAAACCTCTAGAAATTCTCAAAAATTTTCACAAAATCATCTAGTGAGGTATGTGTGATGTTCATTCATGGGTTCCTTTCACCCATAGAGTTTAAGAATCCCTTTTTGATTTTAAATTATGAGTTTTAAATATTTAAGTTGAAATATCTCCATGAATATGAATCAATTACAAGTTATGTTTATAAGGTTTTTCAAGTGGGATCAGCCATTACATATTTTAAACATTATAATCTTCATGTTAAATCCCTAAGTTATGATTTTAGTCTTGTAATCATTTTATTTTTGCATTTTTTACCCATTCCCATGCTTAAGTTCACGACTCTAATGTGTTTGATAGAATGTCTAAGTATTGGATTTTTAATAATGATCCCCTACTATGGTTTAAAAGATTTTATATAGCATTATTGTTAATTCATTCAGTGTTGATGGGTCATGAACACTCAATACCTATGTGATTTACATGAATTCAGCTTTTCAAGTACTCAAACAGTTAATCCATGAATCTTATCAATATACTCAAACATTCATATTTATGATGAGCACTATCAGTTATGTAGTAGCATTTAGTTGAGTTTAGTTCAGTTTAGTACCAGTGTCAGTTTAGTTGGGAGTAGGATTTAGCAACGAGCAAATACAGGGCTGGCGGCTTCCCCATTAGTTAGGTAGAGTCATTAGTAGTAGTCCCTATATTCCAGAAAAACATAGCCAATGCAGGTTAAGTTGGTCCCCAATAGCTCAGATTGGGCATGTCGATTATTGCTAGCTCCCATGGCATTAGTGTAGTTTTTAGGATAGATCAATTCAGGTTTTCATGACCAAGTGTATAGATTTAAAATGTTTAGTTATTTAGATAGATTATTTCAGTATATTTTTATTCTTAGTCTTGCATTCTCAATTTTACATGCTTATGCATCTATGTTCAGTTGTCTTATGAATTTTAGTTAGTCCTTATTTCACGTACCAATACATTCAAATCACTGATCGCATACTCTTCTTTTGTGCTATGTTGTCTTATAACATAGGTTCAGATGCTCAGTTTCTCGATCATACTTAGGCAATCCAATACCATCCAGCAGCAGTAGTGGTGAGTCCTATTCTATCGAGGACCTGACATATTTTATCATTATTTTAGTACCTATTTCTGTCCAGTTAGTTAGAGTTAGTTGGTGGTCTATCCCATAAACTCCTCATGTGTTCCAAAGGCTTTCAGAAAGTTTGATAGTCATTCAATTTTTAGTTTTTATCAGTTGTTTCAAATAGATAGACATTTATTCAGTTTTAGATATGTTGGATTATATTTTAGTGTTTCAGATTTCAGTCTTTTACACATGTTATTTTATTATTATATTATTTAGTGCTCACAGCAGGTACCAGACTATGGGTTAGCTTTTTGTCACTTTTGGCCATAAGCACCATTGTCGCGTCAGGAGGTAGCCTCAAGTCATGATAGTTCAACTGAGGATCTCGCTCATGTATGATAAGATTGAATAGTTCTTTTTCATTTTGGGAGGACAATCACTATATTCTTGTAAGTGATGGTGTATTCCATGATAAGGAGGAATAAATCCCCTATGAAGTCCATATCGTACATCTACAAGATAATATTTATCTATAAAGTCAAACTAAAGTTAAGTAATATAGATTGTTCACCTACCTTATCCTATAAACTACTTTAAATTGAATAAGATACCTTGGGGGATTTGAAGATCAAGTGGTCTCTCCAATGCATCCTTTAATATGTGAGAATCATGTTCTTCAAAACTATTATTAGTGTGACTTTAAAATTGTTCATTATCTCAGGTTGGATAGTCACAGTTAAAAATTACAGTGGGGAGAATAAAGAGAAGAAACCCTAAAATTGTAGCAAAGCACAGTTAAAAGTGTTTCTAAGTAATGTAAATTTTTTGAGTAAAGTGAATTTGAGTGTTGTTGGGGTGGGGGAAGAAAGGTGGGGAGGGGGAATAATTGACATCTATTACGTACTTATACCTCATAAATGTCAATTCAAAAAATGACTTCCCTTGGCCCATAAGGGAAGTCATTTCCCTCAAATAGAGGAAACTGCATAATTTTGGAAAATATTTTCTCAATATGTTATTACGACTAAATAAGGAAAAATATGAAAATATTTTCCAGATAATATTTTCCATCATACCAAACACACCCCTAATGATGTGGTCCTTTTTTATTGAGTCATAAAAAGGTTGTGAAATGGCACAAGGACTTGAAAAGAGTCTATTAGTGCATCAAAGTGTATGAGTTTAAGTGTATACCTCTATCTTCATGAATTATGCATTTTAGCCTGAGGTAAGAGGTGTATTCAACCTCTCTCAAAAACTTTACCACAGATGTCTTGCTTAAGGGAAAGTATATATCTGAATGGTGGGATAGTATTTCCATCCAAGAGGTAGTATAAATTGGAGTATTATGACCTATGAAAAGTAAGATGATCCCAAGTTTAGTGATATACGGTCATAAGTTTAGAAGTCAGAGTGGGGATAGCTTTTGAGTGAAAAAGGTAATTGTATTCATATAATCATGAAGTGAGTGTTAGGGCTGGTATGTTATGATGATAATTGGTTATGGTTGCAGAAATACTTGTATATTTTTTTTGAAAATTAGTAGATTAAGTGTTTAGTTACGATCATTTAGAATTTATTTGAGATGGGGAAATCTTAGAAAGGGGGACTTAGTGTTGTTTACTAAATTTTGAAGGTAGTTACAAGTAGGTATTTCTAAGTAGAAGTATTGTAAGGAAGGAGAATGTTCTAATGGACCGAAATGGGTTATGTTAAGATTAAGATCGACTAACCTAATTATGTGGTTTTACTACACTGAGAGCCTCTTGAATTTTGTGTCTAGCAGTTGTAAGCCAATCTAGTAGGTGGGGTGATGTGTATTCAATTTTAGGGTATAGCAAAATTATTGTGAAGATGATGTGTTGGTAGGCCGTGGTTAAGTAGAATAAGGAATTTATATGGATTAATTGTCACATATTTTGATGGACTAATATAGTAGATGAAATATTTTATTGGTAGTTCATGATTGGTAATAGATGTTAAGCTTGAACTTTAGATAATTGTGGTGATAAGAATGTTAGCTAGAGGATAGTGATGCGAGATTTGTTTGAGTAAATTAGCAGGCATGATTTGATGTATGGAAGAGCTTAGGTTGTAACCTATGAAAAATTTGAGTAGATAGTTGTGATATTTATACACGAGGACTAGTGGTGAAGTGATGAATTACGCTAAGTCATTAGGTGGATAAGAGCGTTAGGTTTATAATAATATGTTGAACCTTAGGTAATATGTTTTTAAATGAGGTTTTAAGGGTATAAGTGTCATGTGCACCTAGCTCATGTTCTTGGATTTCTTAGTATGGAGAAGTCTAGGGAGTTGTTATATGGTGTTCTTTAGAGCTGAATTAAGAAAAATATAGATAGACTATGTGAACCCTTGGTATAGTGTTAAAAATTTTGTTAAATTGTGAGGTTATACAATTCGAGGGTTAATTCTAGTATACTAAGGAGTGAAGAATGGATTGTCATGTGTTAAGAAGTATGGACGTGTATGCTCATGATAATATGAGCTATAGGGTGATGACTATGGAACCTATAAATGTGAAGATTAGTAATATTGAAGGGTAGTGTCATCATATTATAGTTAACAGGGGGTTTGGTGTTCATGTGTTTGCTGATGCCCCCATTGTGCGGAGTGTTATGCTTGTAGGTTTAATGAGAGTATATATTCGTAAGTCTAGGATAATAACCTTTGAGCAAAGGGGGAGATTATGAATTAAGGAAAACTTAAATTTTCTCATGGTGGCGAGTTTCAAGGAAAATACATGATAAATCTATTCCTATCCTAGTAAATTCCTCCTGCTTTGATTTTATAGGGGATTCTATAAAGGCCTTATGTATTCAAATTATGCATATGCTTAAGGTCAAAGTTCTCTATGCAACTTATGTCCATGCTCCAACCCCTGAACTAGAAGTAATAACGGTTTCCAGAAATCCAAGCTTTCGGGTATTCAATCTCTAATTTATGACACTCATGATCCATAAAATCATGTCTTACCTTATGCTTTCCTCCAAGAAATTATACTCTCCATATGTTACCAACTCATTTTATGTCATGTCTTAGCCCAAAGTGATGCTATCTAACAAACTCATGACCATTCTCAGTTCTTAGAATGAGAAGCAATAACTTTTAAGTGGCAATCCTGGTCTTATTCCTTGAATATATATAAATATCGACTTCATGTTATATGACCCATGATATATGCACTCATGTTTCACATATGCCCAGTCTGAAGAACTCATACTATGTTATGTTTATGTTTGAATGACCCTCTATTTATGATCTAGGTATATGCTATGAAGTATTTCATACCTATTGTACCATATCTCATTTCACAAGTCACACCTTGAGTAGTATGACAAATAGAGTCATAATTGAGTAGTATCGCTCTCATTCCTAATGTTTGTGCTCTAGTCTCTCAGTACCCTCCTTATGTTAGGATGGTAGTAGCTATAGAAGTATAGTTATGTTTTAGTTGAGAGAGTAGATATTCTTTATTGTGAAATTTTAGGGTGAATACTCGAGCTAAGGTTATAGATAAAGATGGAAGAGTAATATGAACTTTCGTTATGTGAAATAGTTAGGAAAGGGAGATGTGGTGAAAACCTTTGTGATAATGTTTGAAGTTGCTAGTTTTTTGTGAAGAGATCCACAAACTGGGTATAGTAAGATAGGCTTGAATATTGTGATTGGTAAAACACAAACCATTGTGTTGTGTGACTAGTACTCCTTGATTAAGACATGATGTTGTTTAATTATTGTGATAAGATGGAGTAGTATTTATGGAGAGGTGTAAAGCAGAGGGTCCCATATATTAAGCTAGCACCTTTTAACTCCGAGTTAGGATTCAACATGGAAGAATTATGCAAATATACTCAAGCTCTTGTAGTTATGTATTTAGTGGGGGAATTGTAAGATTGAATTGGTGAAGTGTGGTATTCATGACTGGATGCATAGAGGAGAAGAATGGCTATAATTAATGCCTAGTATACTATTGTTTGAGGTGGAGAATGCTTTTATTCTATTCTCAGGTCCTGCAAAAATTTTAGTTCATGTCTTGTATCAATCTTAATTAGGCCGACAATTCCTGGAAAATTTTATGCCTTATGTTGCTATGATTATGTTCCATATAACTCATGCCCAGATCATATTTATGTCAAGTCTCGTTATGTTATGATTCATGCTTACTCGATTTAATTGGGGTGGTCATGAAGCTCATTTCATTTGTTGCCTATGTATGTATTGTTGATCAGATAACTCCTAATGTGAAGTTGCATCCTTTATTCCATACTTCTAGAGATTCAATAATTTCCTACACATCATTCGAGGATGAATCATTCCAAGGGGGGATAATGTAACACCTCACACTTTTGGGCTAGAATTTGAACCAATGTTTCTAAGTGTATAGACCCAAACTCAATGATTCTATGTCAGTATAATTAGGACGATCAATTTTATAGTGTGGGAACATCTTTGGAGATAAATTAAGATCATACAAATATCCAAACTCAAAGACAAGTTGAGAACCTTTCTATCGATTGAGTTTTAGTGGGCATTCCTACTTGGGTAAATTTCCAACAACTGTTACTCCTAGAATATATCAAATTAGATGGCCTACTATATACCAAATGAAAGACCTTCAAATCTTTTTTCCAACACATCTAATTTGACCTTAATCCAAAATCGAAGTAAAAAGTTATGCCCATCTTACTTTGGAGTGTCTATATGCTAGAAGGTAATGACTAAGTTGATGAGATGTCAACTGCGTTACGAGCTGTCAACTCACGTCGTCAACCTTAACCAGTAAATGGCCAAATCCAACTAGACATTGATGACTAAGTTGATGAGTTGTCAACAAACTGACGAGTTGTCAACTTAGAAATTCTTGCAATTCTTTAGGGGTATTTTTGTATTTTCCTCACCTAAAACCCTACCTCCACAACTTAAATAACCCTTTAAATGCTCTTTACTCATTAGATATCAGTTTCTCATCACTTTTTCTCCTCTCTACTCTCAAGAGAAATAAAACTAGGGTTTCTTCTCAAGGTTCAACTTCTAAGGCTCAGATTCAAGGTGTCAAAAATTTGGTTCATCTAAAAAGTATGTTGTACACTCCCTAACTTGAATTTAATACTGTTGCATCAATTTATCCAATACTTCTATGTTTTGAAAGATGAGTTTAAACTAGGGTTGAGGGTCTTTGGGTTTTGATAAACTTGCATTGTTTTCCTTTGTTGTAAATAGATTATTCATACTTTCAATAATGGATTTGGAACTGATTAGTGCATTTTTTACTATGGTGATTTAGGTTGACACAATATGGATGAATTTTGGCATGGTAATGATAAGAACCTCGACCCGCATTGTTAATTTGGTTTTGAACAAGGATTATACATGATTAACTATCTTTGAAACTTTGCATTGCATTAATGGAAAATAGATAAAATGATTTATGGAATGCCCTTGGTGGCTATGGCTTTTGATTCTAATATTGAACTTGGAGTCTAATGGTTAAATAGTTTTGGTTTGGCATAATTGGAATAGCTTTCAAGCCTATTGGTGTGATGATACCAAGTTGGAAAAGCCAAAATAAAAGTCTCCATGATTATTGGTCTATGTGCGAATTGTTTAATTTGGGCTTAAAGAGAATTGTGTAGCTCACCGAGAAGGTATAGTCCCGAGGGGAACAACACTGGAAACAACATTTTCCAACATTGGGTGGGTGGTTTATATGACCATTGTGTCTATTGTACACATTATATTTTGGACGGCTATCACCTTGGTGTCTTTATCCATTCCTCGGCGCATGCGGCTAACATGGACTAGGGCCCTTTCGGCAGGGAGATCCGGACCCATATAGCCCGTAGATGCCTGTACATCGATATAAGATACACAGTTCAGGATTAAGTTTTTGAACGATCATGTAACATATCCTCTGTCCCTATCCTGGCATATTATACAGACATATACATATATAATTATTGTGCATGTGGTTTTTACTGGCTTTTCGATAAATGTATATATTTTATCCCTTTTCTTGGGTTGCATTCCATTACTCGCCATACTATCTATCCTCGGACTCTACATTATTTTATGATGTAGGTTCCAAGCATTTTTGTTGTGTCCTTTTGCAGCGTTAGGTCATTTGGTATCCCAGTTGTGCAGTTGTTGAAGTATTGAGCCCTCCCTCTTTCGTCACAATTTTCTTAGTTACGTTTACTATTCTAGAATTTTGTGTTTTCTTTTGGCACAGTCGGGGTCATGTCTTAACTTAGTTGGAAATCTTTGGATTAGAGGCTTTGTGGACAGTATTGAGTTATCGTTGTTGTTTTGATTTGACTCTCAAACTTTCCTTTAACTTTCTCACTTTCTCTTATTACCTTGGTTGGTTTCTGTTTTTTATTTTACTATGCTTTGAGGTAAGGTTAAGGGGGAGGTAATCTTCGGCCTTGGTTGTCTTGGGATTCCCAATATGGCTAGGCTTGGGTTTGGGTCATGACAAGATATCTGGTCAGGGTGGTTGTTGTAGTTCAACCACACCGCCTCAGATTGAGTCAGGTTGTAAGAGGGTGTTTTGTGTGATAACTTCAGCCATGTGGCCAAGGATTGTCCTAAACATGTTTTTCGACCTACTCATATAATGACAGTGATTCAATAGGCCATCAGGGGACTACCTTAGAAGTTTCACCCAAAACAAATTTTGGAGCTCGCTTTTACCCATCGATCTGTGGGCTAACACCCACCAAAAGTCACAAAAAAATCTACAATTCCTTTTGTTTTACTCGTTTGGCTTAGAAAATTGCTACCCCAACCCCATTAATGCAACCTGATCCATTCAATAAGCTGTCAAGGGGACCACACAATAAGTTTTGTCCAAAAGTGTTTTTTGAAGCTCATATCCACCCCCAATCCATGGGCTAACACCCATGAAAAGTCGTAAATAACTTGCAATTCCAACTATTTTGCCCGTTTGACCTAGAAAATGGCTCCCCCAACCCTGCCAAACCAACCCAATCCCTTCAATAGATCATCATGGGACCGCCCATGTCACAACCCAATTTCTTAGGTCATGATGATGCCTACTATAACACACCTGTAGGATGCCAATCCCATAGTCTGGAACTGCTAGTAATAGACAGCCAAAAAATAAAAGAAAAAATGCAGAATAGATGAAATAACAGATTGAGATACATAAGAAAATCCCAACCTGGTGGAATCAGTATAAGAGCTTCTAACATAAGAAGGATACAAATGAGGTACTAAATGAATATATAGCTACAACCATCTCTGAATACAACATAGAGGCTAGTTTAGTACATAAGAGGGAGGAAAGTAATACTCTGAACGTTAGAAGCTCACTGTACGTCTTTGAACCATGGTTTCTTCACACAACGTACACAACACTGGCAATAACCTTTACTATGATCTACAGGTTGTAGAAGTTTAGTATGAGTACCAAACATGTGGTACTCAGTAGAAAACTATCGACTAAGCTCCAAAGATAATACAGATACATATAACATATAAACAATATGGAAACTACACCCAATTGTCCAACAACCGCATAAAAAATCCAATGGGATTATAAGGATAAAGTATCCTATTCATAACCAAGAAACTAGTATAATAAGGCTAAGGAAGTATTAAGGATGAACTATCCTATTCTATCCATACTCAAGAACCTCAACTTTATACCGTATATCACCGACCAATATACAAAATAAGGGCAAAAGGAAGAAATATATGAGTATACAAGGCCAAGGAATGAATATACAACCTAAATAAATAAAAGAAAGGGATATAAAGTAACACCATATTACATATAGATAGATATACATATATATAAACAAGGTCAACTCGACGTACAACCTAAATCATCAATCTAGAATTTTAAGATTCACAATCATAGCAAGAACTAGTGATAGAATACATCAAGGTGTATAATCCATACGTCTAATCATGAGATAGTCATGTATAATAATATAATCGTAAGATAGACTACTAGAATCATACCTCAAATCTCAATAGTGAATTATTAATTAATCTATCATAAACTATCCATAATAATGATCATAGCAATAATAATAATAATAATAATAATAATAATAATAATAATAATTGCAACGACAATGGAGTAACTGGCTAGTCTAGACAAATAATACCTAATCGAGCCTTTCACGAACCCCCAACACCCTAGGCTCAGAAGGTTCAATCAACATATAACATACCACAAGCCATACTCATTACCTATACCTATGCAACCCCCCATAAGGTTGATGATATAAGCACATACTGGTGATAGGAAATGCATATGCAAGAATGAATGCAACGGAATCCACAAGATCATAACCAATCCTAGTATCATAATGTATATCCGAACTCAAACTGGTAAGTATAATCAATAGCATAATTATCATCATCATAACCATCCATCACTATCATAATAATCATCCTCCAGCCTTGCTAGGTATATAAGCATATCATCATAATCATCCATCAAAATTGAACCGAGTATATATAATCAACCTCATAATCATCTTCTGAAATTGGATCGAAAATATATAATAGACATCATAATCATCCTTTATAGTAAAACCGAGTATTATCTAATCAATATCATAATTATTCTCTAGCCTTGCCGGGTATATAATATATCATCATAATCATCAACACCTATATAACATCAATACTATAATCTATTATCAGATTTTACCCAGAATTTATGTCATCAATACATCATCATCCTTCGTCTCATACTGAAGAGATATGCATATAGATATATAATAGGTGTACGAACTCAATTCATGTCCAAAAAAAGTGTAAATTTGTAAATTCATTACCTGAGGCAAACTTTGAGATTGAATCTTTATAAAAGTGTAGAAAGGATCGAAATCTCTCACGATCGGAGTAAATGATAGTATCAGGATCATAAACTGGAATCTGCCTCAGTCAAATCTTTAAAACATCATTTTCAATCTCTTTACATATAGATTATTCATTAAGATAGGTAATTATTGTCATGAAGGAATCCATTTTTCAGGTGAAAAGTGGGTTTTAACCCCTATTTAGGAAAAACAGTAACAAAATCATATTTTAGTCAAAATTGTATCATGTATTGATTTAATGATCATTAATGTACCAAATCTACGCATGTCATCACCAGTATTCAGACAATGAAATATAAGCATCAATACATATATAAACTACAACTATATCCTTTACAAGGATAAACACTTCACGGATGACCAACTGATATAATAACACGGCCTTGATCTCAATAATGTGTCCGAAATAATTACAACATCATAATCACAGCCTTAGGCCCATATATATATATTTGAAACCTATATCAATAATTATATTTATAAGCCATCTTGCATTTATGAGCGATAGCATATCTATGAGACATATCATATCTATAAGCTATATCATATCTATAAGACATATCATATCTATAGGCTATAAATCATATCTATGAGTCATATCTTACTTATAAGACATCTTATATCTATAGGCCATATCATAACTATGAGGCCTGTCATATCTATAAGGCATCTCATATCTATAAGACATATATCATAATGATGTCTATGCATATCTATTAAATCAAGTCCAAAAACCATATCATAGCTACAAGTCATTAATTATAATCCCAGAAAACCATCATCATTCACCAAGTCACAAAGTAGCCTTATACTAAATGCTCAATAGTATCAACTATGTCTAATATGCGTAAATAAATCCACAGGGGCTAACACAAGTCGTAGTCTAAGGAGGCTGGAGGAACCCACTTCTAGTCCTTGAGTTCCATATTTAAGAAATTTATACCCTGGACTATGTTAAAGTGTCTAAATTGACCTCTAGATAGCACATGAGCCATAATCAATCCTAAGATAGGAATTCCACCTAGAACATGAGCAACTACGTTAACTTCACCAAAAATTATGGTTTTAAGATCACTAAAATAGCCCAAATAATGTAAATCATGCTAACCATGCTTCCAAGACTTAAACTACATCCCAAATCTACCATAATAGCACCATCATTCTATGAATTAGCTCTATTTATGAAGAAGTCAATAGGATTCTACAAGTGTAATAACCATTTCACCTTACGGTTTAATACAACCATGTAATCCCCAAACCTCAATAATCAAAACTAAGTCACAGTGGTCTACCCATAATCAATCTTACATTCGCATTCATATGCAATATATAAAACATATCATCTTATGAAGAAAAGTAGATAGAAGCCTACCTCAATGCCGAACCGCAAATACTTGAATCAACTATAAAACATCCATCTTCACTCCACGATCCTGAAATGCCACCACATTATCAGAATTGTACTCTATGCATTATTAGGAATAAAATGAGACCCATATCACCATATAATTGGTTGAGTCAAGAATGAGCATGTGGGGCCCACTAACTAAATCTAAAAGTGAACCTGTCACAAGATCCCTTGAAGGATAAGGAATGTGTGCTCAAAAATTAAGCACAAACGGATCACAAATCTGGTCTCAAAACAACCTTTAAATTTTAGGAATTCAAAGCCCTAATTTCTAAGAATCTATCAAGAAATCGAAGTAATCTTACTATGAATTCAAAGTAAAATCATAGAATAATCGATAACCAAGCTCTCCAAATCATCTAAAATCTTCAATCCCAAGCTCTCTCAATTTCTAGGGTTTTGTTCTCTTGGAAATGGATGAGAAATCGGCAAAATCAAGTTGAAAATGGGGTATTTACACCCACTAAAAGTGCTCGAGTGTCGCTATGGCAACCCGAGCTTCGCGATCGCAGCAGTTTTAGTTGTATACAAGAGTCGCTATTGCGACCAGGGCCTCGCGATTGCATCAAGTTGGACTTGGTCAGATTTGCTGCGATCGCGACATATATACCACGATCATGATATCTTGGTGACCTCCAAGGGTATTGTGATCGCGACCCTTAGCACCGCGATAGTGATGCACCCGATACAACAATAGACTTGGAAATCTCTAAGTCTCCACCAAGACCTTGGGATTCATTCGAAATTCTGTATGTGCAAATGGACTATGCAACCACGCTAAATTCAACGTTTCGAACTCAATAGTGCAGTCAAAATTTCCATCCGTGGTCATTTTGATGAAATATGGGTCCCACACCCTAGTTCTAATTTCTTAACTTTTTGACCAATATCCTAAAATGAGTTTGGAAGCCTCGGGACCTGAATTAAGGGTCCTCCTAGACTAAAATCAATGTTCTGGCGCCGATTGAGTTGTCAAAATTCTCACCCGAGGCCATTTAGTAGATGTTTTGTTCCGAGACCAAATCCTAAACAACGAAAGCTCTAAAATATGGAAATGAGCCTAAAATCCAAAAATATTATTCAACCACCGAATCAATAATTATAGCAAGTCATAAATGACCTTTAGTCATTGTGGAAAGGATCAAATATCATAAATGCACGCAAAACAAGGAAATGACCTGGAGGGTCACTACAGTTCGAGAAGTTTTTCCCAAAATACTTTTTGGAGTTTGCACACACACCCCAATCTATGGGCTAAAATGAACCGAAAGTCTTAAAAACTGCAATTCCAGTCATTTTGCCCGTTTGGCGTGAAAAATAGCTCCCTTAAACCCTCCAAAGTCACCCAATCCATTTGATAGGAAATCAGGGTACTGCTCGAGAAGTTTCACCTAAAATATATTTTAAAACCCACACTCACTGCTTGATCAATGAGCAAACACTTATTGAAAGTCTTACAAATCACGCGACTCTTGTCACTTTGCCCATTTGACTTGAAAAGAGACTCCCCCAGCCCCACCAAATCTCAATAGTCCCTTAGGGGACCGCCCAAAAAGTTTTACCCAAAATATTTTATAGATCCCACCCCCCGACCCATGGGTTAACACCAACCAAAAGTCGTCAAAAACCCATAATTCCTGTTGTTTTGCCCGTTTGACTTATAAACTGGCTCCCCCAGCCCTGCAAAAGCAACCCGATCTAACCAATAAGTCGTTACAAAATAATTCAAGAATTTTTCCCAAAAAATTTTTGGATCCTGTACCTATCTCCGAATCCAAGGGATAACACCCATCAAAAGTCGTAAAAAACTTAAAATTCATGTTGTTTTGCCCGTTTGACTTGAAAAATGACTTTCCCAACTCTGCCAAAGCAATCCTATTCATTCAATAGGGCGTCTGGGGATCTACTAAGAAGTTTCACCCAAAAATATTTCTAGATCCTACACCCACCCATAGAAAGTGGCAAAAAATTTACACTTTCTGTTGTTTCTCTCATTTGACTTTAAATGGTTCCTCATGCCCCTCTAAAGAAACCCTATCGATCTAATAGATTATCGAAAGGACTTTATAAGAAGCTTCATCCTAAATTTTTGGAGCCCACACCCACCCATCGATCCATAGGGTAACACCCATCAAAAGTATTTGCATGGAAAATGGCTCCCCTAGCCCTACTAAAGCATTCCAATCAATTTAATAGGTCATTAGAGAATCACCCAAGTTGTTTTACCCAAAGATATTTTTGAAGCTCGTACACCCACATAGATTCATAGGCTAACACTCACCTAAAGTCGCAAAAGTTCTACAATTCCTATTGCTTCACTTATTTGACTTGAAAAAAGGCTCCTCCAGCCCCTAAAAGGTAACCCAGTCCATTTAATAGATTATCAAGGGACCGTCCAAGAAGTATAGCCAAAATAATTTCTGTAGCCCGTACCCACCCATTGATTCACAGGCAAATACCCACTCGAAAGTCATAAAAAAATCTACACTTTCGGCCACTTCACTCATTTGACTTGAAGAATGGTTTCTCAAAAGCCTCCAAAGCAACCCGATCCATTCAATAGTTTTTCAGGAAACTAAACAAGAATTTTTTTCCAAAAATATATTTGAATCCCTCAACCATCCATTGATCCATAGGCTAACACCCACTAAAAGTTGCTAAAAATCAGCACTTTTTCTTGCTGCACTCATTTGACTTGAAAAATAGCTCCCCCGGCTCATATAGAGAAACCTGATCCATTCAATAAATCATCATGGGACCGCCTAAAAAGTTTCACACAAGAATATTTTTGGATCCCGCAATCCCCCATCTATGCATAGACTAACACCCATCCAAAGTCGTTAAAATTTTTCATTTTTTGCCTTTTTCTCATTTGACTTTACATATGGCTCTCCCAACCCCTTCAAAGTAATTTGATCTATTTAATAGATCGTCAAGAATTTGACCAAGAAGTTTTGCCCTAAAATATTTTCAGAGCCCACAAACAACCCATCGATCCATAGGCTAACACCCAATGAAAGTCACAAAAATCCATAATTTCGATCATTTCGCTCATTTGACTTTAAAAATAACTCCTCACACCCTCCAAAACAACCCAAATAATTTAATAAATTGTCAGGAAACCTCCTAAATGGTTACTCCCAAAAATATTTTTGGATCTCACACCCACCATGGATCCATAGGCTCACACCTATTGAAAGTTGTAAAAAATTCGTAATTCCTGTTATTTTGCTCATTTGACTTGAAAAATGACTCCCCCAACCCCTCTGAAGAACCTTGATACTTTTAATAGGTCTTTAGGGGATTTCCCAAGATGTTTTACCCAAAAAATATTTTTGGCGGCCTAACCTACCCATCGATCCATAAACACCTAGTGAAAATCACAAAAAATCTTCACTTCTTGCTGCTACGTATATTTGACTTGAAAAATGACTCTCAAAGACCCTCCAAAGCATCCCAATCCATTTAACAGGTCATCAGGAAATCGTCAAAGAATTTTTACCCAAGAATATTTTCAGATGCCGCACTCTCCCATAGATCCATAGACAAGAACCTACCAAAAGTTGCCAAAAATCTACCATACCTGTCGTTTTGCTTATTTGACTAGAAAAATGGCTTCCCAACCCCTCCAAAGCAACATGGCCATTTAATGGATGGCAGGGGACCATCAAGAAATTTCTCTCAAAAATATTTTTGGAGTCCGTACCCACACATCGACCCATATGCTAACACCCACTGAAAGTCGCAAAAAGTTTATAATTTTTGTCGTCTAATCTATTCAACTAGAAAAAATAACTCTCCCAACCCTTCCAAAGAAACTTGATCCATTTAATAGGTCATCACAAGACTTCAAGAAGTTTCACATAAAAATATTTTTGAAGTCTGCAGCCACTCTCGATCCATAGGCTAACACCCATTGAAAGTCGTAAAAAATCTAAAATTCCAACTGTTTTGCTCATTTGACTTGTAAAATGGCTTCCCTAACCCCTCTAAATCAATCATATCTATTTAATAGGTCATTAGGGGATCACTCAAGAAGATTTGTCTAAAATATTTCCATAGCCCACACCTACCCATCGATCCATCGGCTAACACCCACCAAAAGTTGCAGGAAAAATTACAATTTATGTTGTTTTGCTTATTCGACAAGAATAATGGCTCCCCAATACCTCCAAAGCAACTCAATTCATTTAATAGGTCATAATGGGATCGATTAAGAAGTTTTGCCTAAAATGTTTTTGAAGACCCCACCACCCTTCGATCCATAGGCTAACATCCACTGAAAGTCGCAAAATATCCGCAATGTCTATCATTTTTCTCACTTGACTTGAAAAATGGATCCTCCAACCCTTCAATCAAATTAATAGGTCATCACAGAATAACCCAATAAATTTACTCAAAAATATTTTTGCAACACATACCACCCATTGATCCATAGGCTAACACCTACTAAATGTCGCAAAAAATTCACACTTCTTGTCATTTGGCTTATTTGACTTAAAAAATGGCTCCACTACTCCCTCTAAAGAGACCTGATCCATTTAATAAGTGGACATAAAACCTCTCAAGAAGTTCACCCAAAATTATTTTTAGAGTCCGCACCCACCAAAAGTCATCAAAAATCTAAATTTCCTATTGTTTTGTTCATTTGACTAGAAAAATGGCTTCCTCAACCCCTCCAAAGCAACTCAAAACATTTAATAGGTCATCAGGGGACTTCCCAAAAAGTTTCATCCAAAATATTTCCAAAGCCTGCACCCACTAATCGATCTATAGGCTAACACCCACTAAAAAATTATAAAAAAATCTACAATTCCTGTCATCTCGCTCATATGACTAGAAAAATGGCTTCCTTCTCCCCTACAAAGTAACTCAATTTATTTAATAGATTGTTACGGGGTTGTCCAAGAAGCTTCGTCCAAAAATTTTTTTGAAGCCCATACCCCCCCCCCCCCCCCCCCCCACCACCAAATTAATCCTTAGGCTAACACCCACCGAAAAATCCAAAATATTTATAATTTCTTTCATTTTACTCATTTGACTTGAAAAATGATTCCCCCATACCCTCTAAAGCAACCCAGTCAATTAATAGGTCGTTAGGGGACCACCAAAATATTTCACCCAAAAATATTTTTGGATCCCACACCCACCTATAATTCATAGGTTAACACCCATCGAAAGTCATAAAAAATCGATATTCCTACCATCTTGCTCATTTTACTAGAAAAATAGTTCCCCCGACTCCTACAAAGCAACTCAATCCATTTAATAGGTCATCAAGAGAGCAACCAAAAAGTTTCACCCAAAATATTTTCAAAGCCTGCACCCACCAGTCGATTCAAAGGATAACACCCACCAAAAGTCGTAAAAAAACTATAATTCCTATCGTTTTGCTCATTATACTTGAAAATGGCTCCCCCAGACCCTCTAAAGAAACCCTATCCATTTAATAGGTCATTATGGGATCGTCCGAGTTTTTTTCAAAAATATTTTCAGAGCCCGCATCCAACCATTGATCCATAGGCTAACAGCCATTGAAAGTCGCAAAAAAATTATAATTCCTACCATTTCGCTCATTTGACTCGAAATGGCTCCTCCAAACCTTCCAAATCAATTTGGTCCATTTAATAGGTCGTTAAGGGACCGCCTTAGAAGTTTTATCCAAAAATATTTTCGGAGCCCACACCTACCCATCGATCCATTGACTAACCCTCTCCGAAAGTCGCAAAAAGTTTGTAATTCCTGTTGTTTCACTCATTTGACTAGAAAAATGGCTCCCCCAACCCCTCCAAAAGCAACCTGAACTATTTAATAGGTTGTCACTGGATCGCCCAAGAAGTTTCATCAAAAAATAATTTCGAGGCCCAAACCCACCCATGGAATCCATAAGCTAACGCCCATCGAAAGTCGTAAAAAATTGTAATTCCAACCATTTCGATTATTTGACTAGAAAAATGACTCCTCCAGCCCCTCCTAGGCAGTCTGATCTATTTAATAGGCTATCAGGGAACCGCCCAAAAAGTTTCTCCCAAAAATATTTTCATAGCCTGGACCCAGTTATGAAAGTCGGAAAAAATATGCAATTTCTATTTTTTCACTCATTTGATTAGAAAAATGGCTTTCCCAGCCCTTTCAGAGCACCCGACATTTAACAGATCGTCACGGGACCACCAAAAAGTTTCATAAAGTAGTTTACAATTTGTGCAGCTTCAGCCTTATGAGTCATGTGTAATTTCTAAATTATTCTTTCCTAATTCTTTTTTTGGTTCTCTCTTCCTCTCTCTAAGAGTATATTTTGGGTGTATATATCAATTGAGTCTGTTCTTATAGAGTTCATTGCAAAAACTATCCACATATTCTATGTATATCTATGTTGCTTGGACTTTATAAAAATGTGACTGTACATATTAGATCTCTAGAAGTACTTTTTTTAAGGATTCATGTTTGTGCTGACAACATTTTGGAGAGACTAAACAAGATATATTTATACCAACTTAAGTAATACATGACTCATATCTTCATATAAAATGTTATCACTAAACTATAGTTGTTAATCAATATACATTTTCACTTTTATGACGTAATGTAGATTAGTAAACACCATGTGCATGAGTTAGCATTGTACTATATGTTGCATTGCATAAATTTACTTTTAGCACCAGCATGTTGTTCAAACTGGACCTTAATAAAAGTAACAAAACATCAATTCCAAATCATAAATTTCAATTCTCTAAAGTTGTTTCAATATCAATGAGGTCAAGTTTCTTTGTTAACATATGGCACAAACCAGACAAGTCTCTAATCAAAAAGAAGTCAATGCAAGGAATACAAATATTACCGTAAGCTTCAACCAAACAACATAATATAGGATAATAAAACAGCACAGTTATACCATCTTGAACTTAAAAGAACAATCTTACATAAATTATAATAAAGGTCAGCCACAATTATTCTTTCTCGTTTTTACACTAGACTTAGATAAACCACTTTCAGTTACAAGCAACTACACCATGTCTGAAATGGGAATGATTATGACATTTATCTTAATGTATTGAGGTAATAGAAAAACTGAAAAAAAAAAAAAATCTTATAAGGGATCAGATCGGGCTTTAGCAAGAACATTCCAAAAGTAATATTTTCATAATTATTTAATATTCTAAATAGTTGTTCTTGCTAAGCCCGATTTGATCCCTTGTTAAATATGAAATAGTGATATTTTCATATAACTTTTGAATATCTAAATTTTAATTTTAAAATATTGTATTAATCTAATCAATTTAACTTTAAAAATAAAAAATAGGAAATAGAAAAGAAAGACAAATAAAAGAGGATTATTTGACTTCAAGCTAAGCCTGAGGTTTTAATGTAGATGTTGAAAACCAACACACCTATAAAATAAAGACAACAAATTAACTTTAAAGTGAAGAAAACGTAAAGAGTAAAAGCAAAGACAACAAACTTGAGACCGAAAAACCTTAAAGAAAAAAAACAAAGAAAACAAACTTGAAAATGGAAAAACCAAAGACAACAAACTTGAAATGAAAACCTTTGTAGGGTAAAAAAAAAGACAACAAACTTGAAGAGAAACTACTAAAAAGGCTATAAAAAGCGACCAATAAAGAGAGACCTCATAAATAGGTTGAAAATAAGAGACCTCGTAAGGTCGCTTATTCCCTCATTTTAATTTTAATTTTTTATTTTTAAATGAAGAGACCTCATGAAGTCAGTAAATGATAAAAAAAATCAGGACACAATATTAGGTACTTCAAGAGGTCGAAAATAAAATGTGGAAAAACTTAATGTCAAAAAAAAATTATAAAATATAAAGCGGGTCAATAAAATTTTAAACATTGCGACCTCGTGAGGTCGCTATAATTAATATTTATTATTAATAATAGTTGTATATCACTTTTTGATTAAGTGTAAAGTAAAAAATATATTTATGTAGTAATTCTTTGTATATCACTATTTCATTAAGTGTAAAGTAAAAAATATATTTATGTAGTAATTCTTTTATAGTTATTATTATAACTAGAAGAATAAAAAACCCAAAATTAAAAGCTCCCTCAAAACTCTCTCTCAAAACCTCTCTCAAAATTGACTAATTAAAACTCATCGGCATACAACCAATCTTCGCATCATCGGAACAACACTAGTGCTACTCTTCCTCTCCACCCTACCACCACCACCACTACCGGCGGTGGCTCTTAAACTCAACTGTGACGGCGGATGAGCATAGTTTCAAACCGATTTATGGTAATTGATATTCCATTGTGCTTGTTCTTGTAATGCGATATGTAAGAACTCCTCTTCGTCATCACTGTTAGTTGACTTTTCTTTTTAATTTTTTGGAATATATTATATAGTTTATAAAGATTATTAAACTATACTATACTACTATTCTTATAGTAAAATTAAATGAAAAATGTAGAAAATTAGTAGATGTGTGTTGTTGAATTTTTGGGATGCGTGGGTTGAGAATTGCGATGATTAGTTTATTAGTAGTTTATTTCTCTGTGATGCTCTGAATCTGAAAATTTCTATAATGAGAAAATGGAAGTTTACATGGACACAAGGAAATATTTAAAACCACCTATTGGCCTAAAGTTGGTTATAATTTTGTTAAAGTTTGACACTACAGAAGTGATGAATTCTATTAAACAAATATGAGTTGTGCAAACAATTTGAGGCCTAAAGCCTATCCTTAATCTTTGTCTAGATCATTCTGACATGGATATTACTGGGTCCTGGTATGTTGTAGAAATGACATTTTAGATGTAGCATAAGCATAAGGTTAATGCATATAATTAAAGGAGATGACTTATTTATAAGTGGTTAAATTGTCTACATAATGGACGTTTAAGAATACATCCAAAAGTTTTTTCAAAATTTGAGCTTGAAGTGCCTAATAGGAACACTCTACCATGGTATGAAAGAGTAATAGACCTTTGCGGAGAAATCTAGAGAAAGGTATACTTATTATTTTTCCAACAATGGTATGGAAAACTATTAGACCTAGAAACTGATTTAGAAGACAAAGCTGTCAATTAAGTATTTGCTGCAGCTAGTTAGCACTACATGGAGCATGCTTGACCCAGGACAACCCCATCAGAAACTCTACATGCGCACACTGTAGCTAATCGTTTTACTGTTAAACACATAGTTTGGCTAATAATAACGAATAGCCCTTTGAGTCTAGAAATCTTAAATTACAAATCAAGAAAGTATTGTTATTGCCTAAGTTTGTACGTACTCTTCACCTAAGAATTTTGTGTGATTAACTTAACTAGCTAATAGACACTTGAGAACACATGCAAAATATTGTGCTTAGTTGGAACAAGCCATAGTTTGAGTGTCTAAAAAAAATTTATTGGCAAGATTAAGGGGATAAGCAATTCAACTTTGTCAATATGAAGAAGAAATCAGAGTCACGCACTGATGTGGTTATGGAAGGTATCTATATATATTAAAAGCTGGTCATAATTCCTTAGAAGACTTAATTTGTTATCTCTCTCCCTACCCTTCTTTCTTTATTTTCTCCGATGTCTACTGTAACGCCTCAAAAACCCATCCCGAGATGTCACACGGTGCTTAAGGTCACACGTGGCCTCAAGCTAACCCTCTAAGGCTGTCATCACTTTTAGAACTCACTGTAACACAAATTATACTAAGATAAAGAGGAATAAGCATGTCATGACCATGCTTAGATACAAAATGATATTGTCTTGTACAACCAAAATACTGAGATCCTATGCATACTAGCACACTAATCTGACAAAGCCTCTACTACATAAGACTGAGGATCCATTGGGATAGATCCCCAACTGACTCGTACTGAACTGAAAATAAATGACCATCTATTAGCAAGACAAAATGAGAGATACGGGTCCTCAAACCATAAGGACTCACCAACTGCAGAGATGTAGAACAAGGTACTCGAAGATCACTGTCACTGCTGAGACTGAGCACCTGAACCTACATCACGATGAAATATAGAATACAAAAGAGTATGGGAGTCAGTACTTGGGAATGTACTGTGTATGTGGGGGTGGATGCAAAATTTAAATAATATTATAAATGTATAAGAAAATCATGCATGCTGACCATAATAATTCTCTTCGCTTGAATTATCTGAAACATTTTTCTCATAAATCATCAGTAGTAATACATGCTTCATAAATCTCGTAAACCATTTATCTCAACTCAAACTCTTTAACTCATGACTTAGAGTGACTCGGCATCTCAAGAGACTTAAATCATTATGGACGTGGGAGTTTCTTATAACCGACATGACTACACCACGTGAGCCACATGGAGTCTAACGTTTTTCCCTCCTAAGGAGAGAACCCCACATTGGTAGGGGTGCTATACTCTTTCCAGGGAGTACAACCTCAATCTCACTTCACAATCTCATACTCATCCTTTGGCCCACAATTATCAACATCAATCCTACGGTGGCACGTAGTTTTGGGGGAAATATCAAATTTCCCTTTCAGTACTAAATACTCCTCCCAGACTCAGCTCAGAATGCGTTAGGAAATCCACCTCAATCAATATCAACTCATGGTTCTATTATAAAGACCAAAACATAAATATATATCTCATCTAAAAATCATAAACGTCTTGTGGATTCCTAACTCGATCAAGTCATCACAAGCTTTCTCAATATCAAGTACATTTGTTTATCAAATCATTTCAAATATCAAAAACTTCATGGAAACATCATAAGACTCATTCTTGCCTCTCAATTTCACATATCAATATACATTCAATAGTCGAATTTCTCATGGAAAGGCATAACTCATGACACTTGCCTCAAATTATTCAAAAATCATCAATTCGTAATAAAAATATTCAACTCATGGAACTTGACTTAAATTGCTTAGAAATCATCAATATATAATGATAATATACGGCTCATGGAATAAATTCTCAATTTAAGACACATGATGGTGAAATAATCATAAATATCAAACTTATTCAACTCAAATCTTATAAATCATTATTAGAGAAATTTGGGTATAAACCCACTTGCAATATCATGTAAATCAATAATAGAAAGTAAATATTTAGGCACAAGAATGAAAGGAGTGTTCTTGTTCAAACCCCACATACCTTGGATTTTGATTTTTTTTTTTGGAGATGTCGAAACTTGTTTGGAACTTCTTCCTTACACTTTGAGACCAAGATTCTTGATTCCTTTGACTTGGGGAACTTAATTCTTGAATCACTATGGAGGATTCTTGAATTTATTTGGAAGAAGATTGGATTTTTTTGGGTTTTCGAAGAAACCCTAATCTCTAGATGTTTTTGGAAGAGGAAAGGAGAAAAGAGAGAAAATGATCTCTTCTCTACTTAGATATATATATATAGGGCCATAAGGAGCGGAAATGACCAAAATAGCCTTTTAAAAAAGTTGAAAATTGTAGATCAGGGCCTGTGACGGTCGGTCTGACGGTCCGTCAGATGAGATGACGGTCCACCAGGTCGTCCGTCACTCAAGTGCCAAATCTAGAACGTTCTGCCTCAGAGTGACATTCCGTCAAAAGCTGTGACGGTCCACCAAGTCATCCGTCACTCGAGGCCCAAGAATGGGACATTCTGTCTCAGCCTGATGGACCCATTTGATGGTCCGTCAACTTTTTGAAGGTCTACCAACCAGGCCGTCACACAATGGCCCAAAAAGAAGGTTACTACCTTGGCTTGACAGGACACTTGACGGGCCACCAGGGATCTAACGGTCCACCAAGTCTATCGTCAAACCTAGGCATTTTGATACCGTTTAGTAAAACGGCCATAACTCCTTCGTCCGATGTCAAATTTTGATTAAATTGGTATCGATGAAAAGCTTATTCAATGCTCTACTTGACAAAAAGTGGAAATTAGAGGAATACAACATAGTTTAAACATCAATCACTTTAGAGGTCATATATATCCATTCAAAAAGACAGATTTAGACTTAAGAAATGATCGAGGTATTATAATATCTCCCCCTTGGAAACATTCTTCCTTGAATGTTGCTAGATAGGCCAAGAACAAGAGAAAATAAGGACGCACAGCTGGAACTACTCACATAGAAGGGCTCACTTTACTCTAATACTCTTGAGTACTTCACTAAATGCACGAATCGTAGAGGGAATAACCATATAGCTGAATACATTAGATTAGAAGGAAACTGAATTAAGGGAATAATACCTTCACCTTGATTCGAACTCGTGGAGAAAAGATAAGGGTAACTGGCTCGCATATCTACTTCTGCTTCCTAAGTGGCACCCTCTACTGATTGATTTCGCCATAGAACTTTAACCAGGGGAACTTCCTTGTTCCTCAGTCTACGGACTTGATAATCTAGGATTTCAACCGGGATTTTATCATACGAAAGGCTATCTTGAACATCATAATTTTTCGACGAATCAACAACAACAGAGTCTCCAATGTGCTTCTTGAGCATAGAAACATGAAACGCAGGATGGACAACTGACAATTCAGCAGGTAACTCAACCTCATAAGCTGTTTTCCCAACACGATCCAAAACTCTATAAGGGCCAACATATCTAGGACTCAGCTTCCCTTTCTTTCCAAATCTTTTCAGCCCTTTCATGGGTAAGATTTTCAAATACACTAAATCATCGACTTCAAACTCAAGAACTCTTCTTCTCATATCTGCATACGACTTCTGATGACTCTGGACTGTCTTTAACCTCTCCCGAATCAACTTAACTTTTTCCATGGCCTTGAACACAGCATCAGGCCCAATCACAGCAACTTCATACACCTCGAACCAACCTATTGGCGATCTACATCTTCTCCCGTACAAAGCTTCAAACGGAGCCATTCCAATACTAGCATGAAAACTATTGTTGTAAGCACATTCAATTAATGAAAAATATTCATCCCAACTTCCTTTGAAATCAAGAACACATGCCCTCAACATATCCTCCAAAGTCTGAATAGTCCTCTCAGCCTGACCATCTGTCTGTGGATGAAAAGCAGAGCTAAGATGAACTTGGGTGCCAAGACCCTTCTGAAAGGTTCTCCAAAACTGAGAAGTAAACTGAGTACCTCTATCAGAGATGATAGATAATGGAACTCCATGCAACCTGAATAACTCTTGGATATACAGCTTAGGATAGTCCTCAGTGGTAAAAGATGTATGTACTGGCAGAAAATATGCTGACTTAGTTGACCTACTACAACAACCCATATAGAATCATGATGATGACGAGAGAGAGGTAAAACGGTCATGAAGTCCATATTCCCTACTTCCCACTTCCAGGTAGGAATACTAAATTCTTGCATCATACCGCCAGGTCTCTGATGTTCTATCTTTACCTGTTGGCAAGTTGCACACTTCTCTATGAACTTCGCTACATCTTTTTTCATACCTTCCACCAATAAATTTCCCACAAATTGCGGTACATCTTGGTAGCACCAAGATGAATAGAATACTACTTACCATGTACTCAATCAATAATTCTCTGCCTCAGATCATCAACATGAGGCACACATAATCTATTCTGAAATCTTAAGACACCATCTCCCCCTTGGAAGAAAACCTCTAACATTTAGTCCTTAACTGATTATTTCAGTTTGACCAAAAGAGAATCCATATCCTGTTTCTCCTTTACTTCTAAAACTATGGAAGATTCGGAACTACTCTGAACCCAAACACTACCCTCAGCTGAATCGAGCAATCTAACGCCCAACCTAGCCAAATGATGCACTTCACAGACCAACTCCATCTTATCTTTCTCTACATATGCTGCACTATCTATGGACGATCTGCTAAGGGCATCTGCCACTACATTGGCCTTGCCCGGGCGATACAACACGCTCATATCATAGTTCTTCAGCAACTCTAACGATTGTCTCTATCGAAGACTCAACACTCTCTGAGTAAACACATACTGCAAACTCTTGTGATTTGTAAAAACATCAACATGAACACCATAGTAGTGTCTCTAAATTTTCAAAGCAAAAACCACTGCAGCTAACTCAAGGTCATGGGTCGGATAATTCTTCTTATGAGGTTTCAACTGTCGGGAAGCATAGGCTATAACCTTATCCTTATACATCAACACGCAACCCAAACCAACTCTGAAAGCATCACAATATACCATAAAATCATCTACACCATTAGGAAGGGTCATCACAGGGGCTGAAGTAAGTCAAGTCTTCAATTCCTGAAAACTTTTCTCCCAAGAATTTGACCACTGGAATTTAACTTTCTTTTGGGTCAACTGTGTCAAAGGAGCAACAATGGAAGAGAAACCTTCGACAAAACGACGGTAGTATCCAGCTAGACCTAAGAAACTTCTAATATCAGATGGGGAAATAGCTCTAGGCTAATTTTTCACAGCTTCTACCTTTTGAGGATCAACTCGGATACCATCAGAAGAAACAATATGACCCAGAAAAGCAACTGACCAAAGCAAAAATTCACACTTGTTAAATTTGGCAAACAACTGCTAATCCCTAAGGGTTTGCAAGATAATTCGAAGATGATTTGCATGGTCATTCTCACTTCGGGAGTACACAAGAATATCATCTATGAACACAATAACGAACATATCCAGGTATGGTCTGAACACCCAATTCATGAGGTCTATAAAAGCTACTGAGGCATTAGTTAATCCGAAGGACATGACTAAGAATTCAAAATGACCATAACGAGTGCGGAAAGCTATCTTTGAAATGTCACACTCTCTGACTTTAAGTTGGTGATAATCGAATCTCAAATCTATTTTCGAGAAGTAGTTGGCACCTTGCAGCTGATCAAATAAGTCATCAATTCTAGGAAGAGGGTACTTGTTCTTGACTGTGACCTTGTTAAGCTGACGATAGTCTATCCACATGCGCAATGAACCATATTTCTTTCACACGAATAAAATGGGTGCACCCCAGGGAGACACACTAGCCTTATAAAACCCTTATCAAGAAGATCTTTGAGTTGCTCTTTCAACTTCCTAAGTTCTGTGGGGGCCATACAATATGGGGGAATAGAAATTGGCTATGTATCAGGGAGAAGATCAATCCCAAATTCTATCTCTCTATCGGGAGGTACCCCTGGGAGATCTTTCGGGAAAACATCAGAAAACTCATTAACAACACTAAGAGATTAAATAGTTGGAGTGTCAGACTTAGTATCCCTAACTTAAATCTAATGATAGATACAACCCTTGGATATCAATTTCCTAGCTTTAAGATAGGCTATGAAATGACTTTAAGAGACACAGAATTTTTGGACCACTCAAAAGCTGGCTCATTAAGAAATTAAAATTTGACCACACAGGTACGACAGTCTACAGACGCATAACAAGAGTGAAGCCAATCCATACCCAGAATAATGTCAACATCGACCATGTTTAGCTCAATCAAATCTGCAATCATGACTCTATGAAGGACAGTGATAGGACACTTTTTATATACTTGCTTGGCAACAACAGATTCACCCACGGGTGTAGAGACTAGGAAAGGCTTGGGGATCTTTTCAGCACAAATTTCAAAATTCACTGCCACCAATAGAGTCACATAAGAAAGACTTGACCTAGGGTCCATCAACACATACATATCAAAATGAAATACACGGAGTGTACCAGTAACAACATTTGGTGAATCCTCTTGCTCCTAGCAGGGTGGTATAGCATAAAAGCAATTCTGGCGCTGACCCCTGGCAGTACTAGACGAGGCACCCTAAGGAGGAGTAAGATGAACTACAAGGGCTAGAGCACTAATAGTCTGACTCTGAGGGTGAGCATCGCGACTCCCCTGTCTAGCATATGGGCAATCTCTGAACTTGTGACCCAACTTACCGCAACCAAAACAATCTCTTTGACTAACTAAGAACTTACCAGGATGGTCCCTACCACACTTTGGGCATGGGGAAGGACGAGGTCTGTTACTCACACTATCCTAGGACCGGGTCATAGAAGGCCTATTACCTTACTCCGGCCTAATTCTGAATGCATAAGTACTGGCTGATGAAGGTACTAGCACAAAAGAAAAGCTCTAGAACTGAGGGCGGATCCTTCCAGAAAATCTAGTCTGACCATGCACCTGCTACTCTGATCTAACTCTCTTACTCCATCTCTCTCTCTCTTTCACCTTATTCGCCTCAATCTGCTGAGCATGTATCATTAATCTAGAAAGGTCCATGTCCCTATTAAGCATTGAGGACCTATATTCTTTCACAACATAACTAGACACACCAGCCAAAAACTTACTTATACTAGTTCTAGAATCGGCCATCATACCGGGAGCATATTTAGATAACTGGTCAAACTTATGGCATTAATCCTTAACTGTTATGGGGCCCTGTCTCAAGTTCATAAATTCTTCTAATTTTGCTTCTCTCAGCTTTGGGGGAAAGAATCTATCTAAGAAGGCATCCTAAAATAATTGCCAAGTCACAGGAGCATCATTCTTCCTTCTACTTTTTCTTCACATCTCTATCCAATCATAAGCAACATCTTTCATTCGATAGGCATCCAATTCAACACTCTCCTCCTCAGTCACGTGCATAATCTAAGTGATCTTTCTCACTTCATCTAAGTACATTTGTGGGTCCTCACCTACTTTTGACCCATAGAACTCAGGTGGATTCATTTGTATAAAGTCACGAACCTGAGATGTAGCAGAATTATTTTCTTGTGGAGGTGGAACAGTAGCCTGGGTGTTGGCTTGAGCATTAACGGTGACTGCCTGGGCTAGCACTTGAAAAGCTACCCAGAATTCAGCATGGGACACCGTCTCACCTAAAAGATTAACGGTTTGAGGTCGTTTGTTATTTCAGCAAGCTCTACGAGGAGATATTTTTTGTCATAGAAGAGCACAGATTAACAGCAGAGAGAAACAATCATGGGCACGATAGACTCTTGAAAGAAAGATACAACTTTTCCTAAAATATCCCATAGCCTCTTGCTCATAGATGTGGCGCGCTACACACCGATAACCCAGACTCTACATAACGTAGCTTGTCAGACTCCCTATGACTCTTCAAACCTTAGGCTCTGATACCAAGCTTGTAACGCCCAAGAACCCATCCCGAGATATCACATGATGCTTAAGATCACACGTGGCCTCAAGCTAACCCTATAAACCTGTCATCACTTTTAGAACTCACTGTAACACAAATCACGCTAACATAAAAAGGAATAAGCATTTCATGACCATGCTTAGATACAAAATGATACTGTCATGTACAACCAAAATACTGACATCCTATGCATACTGGCACACTGATCTGATAAAGCCTCTACAACATAAGACTGACGAGCCATTGGGACAGATCCCCAACTGACTCATACTGAACTAAAAATAAATGACCATCTATCAGCAAGACAAAATGAGAGATATATGTCCTCAAACCATAAGGATTCACCAACTGCAGAGATGTAGAAAAAGGTACTCGAAGATTACTATCGCTGCTGAGACTGAGCACCTGAACCTATATCACGATGAAATATAGAATACAAAAGAGTATGGGAGTCAGTACTTAGGAATGTACTGAGTATGCAGGGGTGGATGCAAAATTTAAATAATATCATAAATGTATAAGAAAATCATGCATGCTGACCATAATAATTTTCTTCGCTTGAATTATCTAAAACATTTTTCTTATAAATCATCAGTAGTAATACATGCTTCATAAATCTTGTAAACCATTTATCTCAACTTAAACTCATTAACTCATGACTTAGAGTGACTCGGTAACTCAAGAGACTTAAATCATTATGGACGTGGGAGTTTCTTAACCGACATGACTACACCATGTGAGCCGTATGGAGTCTAACGTTTTGCCCTCCTAAGGATAGAACCCCACATTGGCAGGGGTGTTGTACTCTTGCCAGGGAGTACAACCTCAATCTCCTCTTCACAATCTCATACTTGGCCTTTGGCCCACAATTATCAACATCAATCCTACGGTGGCACGTATTTTTAGGGTAAATACCAAATTTCCCGCTCGTTACTAAATACTCCTCCCAGACTTAGCTCAGAACGCGTTAGGAAATCCACCTCAATCAATATCAACTCATGGTTATATTATAAATACCAAAACATAAATATATGTCTCATCTGAAAATCATAAACGTCTTGTGGATTCCTAACTCAAGTCAACTCATCACAAGCTTTCTCAATATCAAGTACATTTATTTATCAAATCATTTCAAATATCAAAAACTTCATGGAAACATCATAAGACTCATTCTTGCCTCTCAATTTCACATATCAATATACATTCAATAGTCGAATTTCTCATGAAAAGGAATAACTCATGACACTTGCCTCAAATCATTCAAAAATCATCAATTCGTAATAAAAATATTCAACTTATGGAACTTGACTTAAATTGCTTAGAAATCACTAATATATAATGATAATATATGGCTCATGGAATAAATTCTCAATTTAAGACACATAATGGTGAAATAATCATAAATATCAAATTTATTAAACTCAAATCTCATAAATCATTATTAGAGAAATTTGGGTGTAAACCCACTTGAAATATCATGTAAATCAATAAGAGAAAGTAAATCTTTAGGCACAAGAATGAAAGGAGTGTTCTTGTTCAAACCCCACATACCTTGGATTTTGATTTTTTTTTTTGGAGATGTAGAAACTTGTTTGGAACTTCTTCCTTACACTTTGAGACCAAGATTCTTGATGCCTTTCACTTGGGGAACTCAATTCTTGAATCACTTTGAATCACTATGGAGGATTCTTGAATTTATTTGGAAGACGATTGGATTTTTTTGGGTTTTAGAAAAAACCCTAATCTCTAGATGTTTTTGGAAGAGGAAAGGAGAAAAAAAAGAGAAAATGATCTTCTCTTCTCTACTTATATATATATATATAGGGCCATAAGGAGCGTAAATGACCAAAATAGCGTTTTGAAAAAGTTGAAAATTGCAGATCAGGGCCTGTGATGGTAGATCTGACGGTCCATCAGATGAGCTGACGGTCCACCATGTCGTCCGTCACTCAAGTGCCAAATCTGGAACGTTCTACCTCAGAGTGACAGTCCTTCAAAGGGTGTGACGATCGACCAAGTCGTCCGTCACTCGAGGCCCAGGAATGGGATATTCTGTCTCGGCCTGATGGACCCATTTGACGGTCCGTCAACTTTTTGACGGTCCACTAACCTGGCTGTCACACGATGGACCAAAAAGAAGGTTACTACCTTGGCTTGAAGGGACACTTAACGGTCCACCAGGGATCTGACAGTCCACCAAGTCTACCATCAAACTTGGGCGTTATGATACCGTTTAGTAAAACGGCCATAACTCCTTCGTTCGATGTTAGATTTTGATGAAATTGGTATCGATGGAAAGCTTATTAAATGATATACATGAAAAAAAGTGGAAATTAGAGAAATAAAACATGTTTTAAATATCAATCACTTTGGAAGTCATACATATCCATTCAAAAAGACAGATTTAGGCTTAAGGAATGATTGGGGTATTACATCTACACCACCAACATAATCAAGGCAGCTATCTACATAAATTTGTTGTCAGAACTTAGTTCGACATTGTTCTAATAGATTATATGATGAGTGCCTTTACTGGTGGTTTCTTTCTATATGCGATTCTATATTCATGCTCTCTTTGATACATACACTTACCTTTTTTTGTGGTAGCGGTGGGACTTAAAAGATGGGCTTCCACATATTCGTTGTTAAAAGATATTTCTTTGTTTCTTTTAAGTTGCAGCAACGGATGCTTGCGAGTGATGACCTTTCCCTGTAAGTTAATACCAATAACTTGTTCAGTATTTTCTTGTGATATCCTTATCTTTTATTCGATATTAATATCATGAAGACCATATGGCCTTACCCTGTAAGTTTCATACTAGTAACTTGTTCAGTATTTTCTTGCGATATCCTTATCTTCTATTCGACTGTAAGAACATGAAGACCATACACACATTCAGATATATATTTTTTGAGAAACATGTCTAGATATCTTGCTAATCTTATTGCTAAGAAGAGGAGATTATTTCAGTATGCAGTTGCAAATGACATTTGAAATAATTTATTCTTATTAGGACTTAGATGCTGCCATGCTACCTATTTCACATGGAGTATATGGTCAATAAAAATATGTGACTGAGGATCCCAGCAGTGATGAAGATGATGAGGAATATTATGTAGACAATGCATTAGCGCGTTGCTAAAGTTGAGTGTTGTGTAAATAATCGAAACTATATATTTTATGGTGGTTTATTTGAATTATTAAGTGTTTTTGGATGCGTGAGAGCTCTGAAATAGTCTAATCAATAGTATTATTGTACAAATAACTTGACTACTATACTTTTTCGTTCAATTTCAAGGTACTTTAAGTTGATTTTCATTTAGTGTTCATTGGATGATATATTTAGTACTTGTGCTTGTTGTTTGATTGATTGGTAGAAGCTTTTGAAGCTCAACTTAGTTTATTAGATTGTATATATTATCCAGTTGAATTAAAATGGCAGGTATCTGTACAAGTGTTGTCAGTGCCATCAGATTTTTTTATTTTTATTTTTATTTTTTTCAGAAAGAGACCTCATGAGGTTGCCATTTTGCATTTTCATTTTTCAACAAATGAACAAAAGCGACCATAGGAGGTCTCTTTTTCACAATTTTATCTTCTAGGCACTCAAACAAGAGGTTGCTTATGTTTTATATAAACTGTTTGTAATAAAAATAAAGAAATAATAGTCACCTGATGAGGTGTCTTTTCATTAATATTTTTAGGATAGATGGTTAAAATAGATGCTATTCTTTTTATCAAAGTTTGCAATGTCTCTCTATCCTAAATTATCTTATTGTGTTTTTTCGCCCTTTATACATGTTACTAGTGGTGATAGGCCTGTGCTGAGCACAAGCCCAACATGCTAAGCTTCAATTTTTAAAATTATTATAAAAGCAGTGAAATAAACTATTATTATTAAATAATTTTAAATAATTAAAGTTTTTAATTATTTTAATTTATAATATTTTTTATTTTATTCTATTTTAAGTAACACCGATATAATTTCTAGAGTTAAGTAAATATCACGATTGAAGTAGCGAAGCAGATATGTCTTAAATGACTTATAATAACTAATTAGAAGTGATACAGCAAAATGGCTAGAAAAAATACTTGTAAAAATAATATAAGTGAGTCTCATAGAAGATGTCAATTTAATTTAAAACATAAAGAGTTAATTGATTATTTTATGTCTATTTTACTTTTTTTATCCAATTTATTAACTTTTTAATACTTAAATGATTTATAATTAGAGGTGATGTAGTAAATTATGGTTGAAGCAGCTGAGGCAGACATGTTATAAATGTCTATTTTACTTATTTATTTTATTAATTATTATTAATTTTCTAATACTAAATGACATATAATAATTAAGGGTGATATAGTAAATTAGGGAGCAAATAGTGGTCGACAAGCATGTCGATCATCGAAACGAAAAGGTTTTTGAAAAAATTAAAATTTACTTTTCTTGTTTATGTATTTTATGCTTCATTTAGTTGTACCTAATAAAAATTGATATTTTAATCACTCAAATATACATTATGTATTTAATTTTTTGTTTGAATCTAATTATTTAGATCTCAATAGGTGTACTACTTTCATATCTTTTTTTGACACAGATGTTAAAATTGCAAAGTACTTTATTCGATCATTTTTTATTTTTAATTTTTAATTTTTTTTATCTATTTTATCCTTGTTACTAAATATTATTTATAATCTAATACTTAAATGACTTATAATGACTATTTAGAATTGATATAATAAAATTACTATAAAAGTTAGGGATAACACTCACGAGAATACCTGAACTTTGACCAGATTTCTAGTTGAGCAAACTGAACTTTGCGGGGATCCTATTACCCCCCTAGGCTTTTTTAAAGTGGAATTAACCCCCCCCCCCCCAAATGTTATACCCAATTTTAAAGTGGAAAGTGTAATACACGCCAATGACATATTGACACGTGTATTTTTTATTTAAAATTAATTTTCATTTTATTTCTTTTAAATTCTTAATCTTCTCTATTTTTCATTCTTATTTTCTTCTTCTTTTTTATTCATCAAAATCCACAAAAAATTAGTAGTAGCAGCAGACCACCATTGTTCTTCTCCAAAATTAGCAGTAGCAGCAGACTAAAACAATGATTAAAATCTACCAAAAATTAGCAGTAGCAGTAGACCAAAATATTGGTATCCAACAATGGTGTTGTTCTCCTCCAAAATTAGCAGTAACAACAAACCAAAATAATGATCAAAACCCACAAAAAATTAGCATCAAAAGCAGACCAACAACACCATTACAACTAAAACATTGTCATCCAACAACCCAAAACTCAGAAAGTTTCAATATTTACCCCCCCAAGTTCAATTTAATGAAAAAAATAGCAAGAATTTGCTTCAGAGAATCCAAATCTCCAATCTAGAAAGAAACTTCAAAATGCATCATTTTAAAAAAAAAATTAAAATTCATAATTTGAGAAAATCAACTTCACTGATTTCTTGAAAATTCAAAATTTCAATTACTATCAAGATTGTGCCAAAAAATTCCTTTCTGGCGCGTGGGTTGGTTGATGATGACAATGATAGGTTAATTTTTCTATTTTGATAGAATTGAAGAAGACCCATTTGGTGTGTCTATTGAAATTGGGTCAAATTGATGTAATTGAATTGGGTGTGTTAAAGATAACTTATTTGGTGTGTGTGTGTGTGTGTGTAAAAATTATGTTCAATTCAATTCCAAGTCAACAATGGAAGAAACACCATTGAAGAGAAGAAGAAAGAAAGAAGAGAGAAGAAAGAAGAGAGTAGATATAAATGAAAAAAAAACATTCAATTTATAAAAATAAGAAAATTGAGGGTTGTTTTGACCAAAAAAAGTTTTTTTAATGATTTTTTAACACTTTCATGCGTCCAATGTGAGTGAATTACACGCAATGGTCCAAGGGAACTAATATATACCGTTAAAATACGAAAAAAAAAAGTCTCGGGGGTAATAGGACCCCTGCGAATTTCAGTATGCTCAACTGGAAATCCAGTCAAAGTTTAGGTATTTTCGTGGGTATTATCCCTAAAAGTTACTTCTGAAATTTTTTTAAGTAAACCCCGTATAAGTCGTCAAATTAATTTAAAACATCAATGGTTGACTAATTAGAAGCTATATAATAAAATTACTATAAAAGTATTTGTTGGAAAAAGATTTAAGTGGACTCCATATAAGTCGTCCAGTTAATTCAAAACATCAAGTGTTAACTTATAATTTTGTTTCTATTTTATCTTTTTAATGAAATATTATTAATTTTCTAATGCTTAGATGATCTATAATAATTAATTAGGTGTGATATAGAAAAATCACTATTGAAGTAGCTGAACCAAACATGTCATAAATGTCTATTGTATTTTTAATTAAATATTATTAATTTTTAATATGTAAATGACTTATAACAATTAATTAGGAATGATATAGTAAAATCATGGTTGAAGCAGCTGAAAGCGTACATGTCATAAATATTTATTTTACTTTTTTCATTATATATTATTAATTTTCTAGTACGTAAATGACTATATAATTAATTAGAAATAATATAGTAAAATCACAATTGTAGCAGTTGAAGCAGATATGCCATAAAGATCTTTTTTTAAAATTAAATAATATTAATTTTCTAATACGTAAATGACTTATAATAATTAATTGTCTAATACTTCATTGGCTTATAATAACTATCTAGAAGTGATATAATAAAATTACCATAAAAGTTGCTTATGATTTTTTTTAAAGTGAACCCCGTATAAGTCGTTAAGTTAATTTAAAACATCGACTAACTAATTAGAAGCGAAATAATAAAATTAATACAAAAAGTAATTGTGGAAATTTTTTTAAGTGGACTACATATAAATCATCAAATTAATTTAAAACATCAAGAGTTAACTTAGAATTTTGTGTCTATTTTACCTTTTGTTTTTTTATGAAATATTATCAATTTTTTAATGCTTAGATGATCTATAATAATTAATTAGGGGTGATATAATAAAATCACAATTGAAGCAATTGAAGCAGACATGTCATGAATGTTTATTATATTTTTTTAATTAAATATTATTAATTTTTTAATACATAAATGACTTATAATAAGTAATTAGGAATGATATAGTAAAATCACGGTTGAAGTAGCTGAAACAAGCATGTCATAAATATCTATTTACTTTTTTTTAATTATGTATCATTAATTTTATAATACATAAATAACTTATAATAATTAATTAAGAATGATATAGTAAATCACGATTGAAGCAAATGAAGTAGTCTTGTCATAAATGTCTATTTTAAATTATTTATTATTTTTTAAAATTTTTAATAGATAAATGACTTATAATAATTAATTAAGGATAATATAGTAAAATCAAGATTGAAGCTGCTGAAGTAGCATGTCGTCCACAAGCCACTTGCTTCAACAGCTTATTGTCACTTATATATAAGTATTAAATTTGAGGAAATATTTTGTCTCAATTTCTGTGATATTTCGAGATTTAAATAAATATATCTTAAATCATATTTTTTGGCATATGTTTTGAATATTTTGAGTTGACAATTACTGTCACTTAAACTTCCTCCGCTCCATTTTACTCG
>NC_061115.1:66224506-66225244 GCF_002878395.1 Capsicum annuum
TATCTCTCTATTAGGAGGTATCCCTAGGAGATCATCCGGAAAGACATCAGAAAATTTATTGACGACGTTAACAGACTGGAGAGTTGGAGTCTCAGACTTAGTGTCTTTGACTTTAACCAAATGGTAAATACACCCCTTGGAAATAAGCTTTCTAGCTTTGAGGTAAGAGATAAAATGACTCTTGGGTGACACAGAATTCCCAGACCATCATTATTTCTTCTCGCTCGACGTGGAGGCATATTTTTGAAAGAGGAGAGCATGACTCAATAGCAGAGAGAGACACTTTAAGCATGATAGATTTCTTAAAGAAAGAATCATACTTTTTCCTAAAATGTCTTGTAGCCTCTTGCTCATAGATGTGGCGTGCTATACACCGATGATCAAGACTCTACTTAACGTGGCTTGTCAGACTCCCTAGGATACCTTAAAACCTTAAGCTCTGATACCAAGTTTGTAACGTCCCAAAAATGGGTCTTGGAGCGTCACACGGTGCTTGAGGCTACTCGTAGCCCCAAGCTAACCCTCTTAGCCATTTTTATTCAGTTCAACACAAATCAATGAGGTTTTCATAAATAACCCTCAAATATCAACAGAGCAATCATCATCCAAGAATAAAAGAATTTCAGAAAGATAACAAAATACGACTTATTAGTCAACTCCCAATATCTATACTAGTCTGACAAGCCTCTAGGAAAATCAATAAAACCATCGAGCCATTGAGACATGCCCCAACTGACT
>NC_061115.1:66225344-66244056 GCF_002878395.1 Capsicum annuum
AAATGGTAAATACACCCCTTGGAAATAGGCTTTCTAGCTTTGAGGTAAGAGATAAAATGACTCTTGGGTGACACAGAATTCCCAGACCATCATTATTTCTTCTCGCTCGACGTGGAGGCATATTTCTGAAAGAGGAGAGCATGAATCAATAGCAGAGAGAGACACTTTAAGCATGATAGACTTCTTAAAGAAAGAATCATACTTTTTCCTAAAATGTCTTGTAGCCTCTTGCTCATAGATGTGGCGTGCTATACACCGATGATCAAGACTCTACTTAACGTGGCTTGTCAGACTCCCTAGGATACCTTAAAACCTTAAGCTCTGATACCAAGTTTGTAACGCCCCAAAAATGGGTCCTGGAGCGTCACACGGTGCTTGAGGCTACGAGTAGCCCTAAGCTAACCCTCTTAGCCATTTTTATTCAGTTCAACACAAATCAATGAGGTTTTCATAAATAACCCTCAAATATCAACAGAGCAATCATCATCCAAGAATAAAAGAATTTCAGAAAGATAACAAAATACGACTTATTAGTCAACTCCCAACATCTATACTAGTCTGACAAGCCTCTAAGAGAATCAATAAAATCGGCGACCCATTAAGACATGCCCCAACTGACTCATAACCTGGAACTGAGCACCTGAACCTACATTTCGAGAAAATGCAGCCTACATCCAAAGATATGGGTCAGTACCATGGAAAGGAACCGAGTATATGGGGGTGTATGCAGTTTTATAAACATCGTCATCATAAATATTAATAAGAAATATGCAGTATGTATGAAAGACTCATATAGCCCGAAGAAAATCATCATAATCATGAGAGGATGAAATAAGTACAATAACTCATGTGAGTTATCATATAATTTGATAAGCACTTTCAGTTCATCAAGAATATCAATTCTCATAATGTAAATATCATTTAAATCTTTCGAAAGAATAACTTTCACAATTCCACTTTCAAATTACTTCACCATTCACCATAGATACTAGGAAACACACATATACTGGGAGATCCTATAACTGACATAAACCATGTGAGCTACATGGAGTCTAACGTACAACCCACGTTGGGGAGAGTCGTCATATCCTTGCCATCGGAGTAGGACTATCGATATCAAATCCACACAAACTAGTGATCACTATATAAATCAGCCTCAGGCTCACTCCTATGGGGGCACATAGTTCTAGGGAAGTAAGGTCGCTTTATACCTCCCACTCGGTGCTAAAGATTTCTCCCGGACTTAGCTCAAATCATTTCAAAGACAATCCATAACAAAATAATTTCAGTAATATGTAAATATACATCGGGAGCCATCATGCTTCCCATCTATCAAAATCAATCACGTTATGGATTTCTTTCACACTCGAGTTCAAAACAACTCCATTAAGACCAAAAGGTCAAATCATTCAAAATATCTCAAATATTCAACATCAATGTGCTTATAACACACACTTTCTCAAAAAAATACAATTTTCAATAGGAATTTACGACCCAAATATCAAAATCATGATAATATCGTTCAATATTCATGCTTTATATCTCCACATATGTAAATTCATCTTTCAAAATTACAAACATCAAGATTTTATAATAATCATCATAAGATATGAGTTCATACTTCAAATTCATAAAAAATTAAATAAAAATCATTTCTTTGTAAAGAAAATTACTTTTGGCACTAGAACGAAAGAGAGTTCTTGTTTAAAAACCCCACATACCTTGAATGATGAACTTTAGATCGATACTCATTTTTGAGATATTAATCGTGCTTTTGAATGATGGTTCTTTAAGTTCTTGAACTAGGAACTTGGAATCTTGAATAAATTTGTAGAATTAATGGTGAACTTTGGAGGTTCTTGAAGTTCTTGAACTAGGAACTTGGAATCTTGAATAAATTTGCAGAATTAATGGTGAACTTTGGAGGTTCTTGAAGTTGGATATAGGAGCTTAGGGTTTTCTTTTTGGGGGAATTTGATGAAATATAACATATAATGCTTTTAATAGACTTTAATATAGAGTTTGGACGGATTTTGGGTCAGGAGAAATGACCAAAACGCCCCTAAAAATCAAATAATTCTCAAATTTGTCCTTTGGTGGACTATTTTGATAGTCTGAAGTAGATCAACCATAATGTTTTACTCCGATATCCAAATTGGATGAAACTAATTTCATTAGAAAGAGGACTCTCATATCTTTCCATTGATATATAGTATCTCACCTAGATCATTGTGTACGAGGAGTTATGATCATTTGAAGTTGATCCAAAAATTCACTTTTGATAAGCTGAAGTAGATCGACCATAACTTTTTGCTCCGATAGACAAATTTGATGAAACTAATTTCATTAGAAAGAGGACTCATAGAGCTTTCCGTTGATATATAGTAGATCACCCATATCATTATGTACAAGGAGTTATGATCGTTTAAAGTTGGAGAAAAAATACGTCAGGCGTCAGTACATTTTGCTGCACGTTTTACTGTTCACTACTATTCACGGTTCGATCGGAATGTTCATAACTCGTCGCTTGGGTGTCCGTTTTGAATGATCCACATATCATTAGAAAGCTTATTCGATACTCTGCTCAATGGTGGGTCATAATCTAATACATTCCGCACAAAAAATTTATAATTCATTCTAGAAGATAGAACCCAACACGTTTACGCACAAAATTTCAACGAAAAATTTCCCAGAGTATTACAGGCTAGTTGTTTTAAAAAGTGTTATGGAGTGCCCTTTTCTCTTCCTAATTTGGGCCACTTTGGCCCATGTAGTTCAGATGTAGTCCATATACAATATTGATACAATCCATATACAATACCGATACAGTTTTCAACTTAGGCCATTCGACCCTTTTTAAAATATTTCAGTTTTTATTTCTATAAATTTTTTAATTGAAAAATATTCTGCTTTGTTTTATTGTTTAAAAATAATAATTAAATAGAATTATATAAAAACGATATAATTGTTATATAGAATATGTATCTATATAAGATATATGTATAGAAATTATATAGTTATATCAAATATGTATATGCATAAAAATATATAAAAAAATTGTATATAAACTGTATAAAAATTATATAATTAGTGTATAAAATTTATCAAAAAAAAGTACAATTATTGTATAAATTGTGTATCAAAACTGTATAATTTTCGTATAAAATATTTATATGTATAAGATATGTATAGAAACTGTATAGAACATGTGTAGAAATGGTATAGAACAATCCAGCAAATTGAAATGGCTAGAAAGTAGAATTTAAATTCCATGGTCATTTCCGTGGAAATAGTTTAATTTGAATTGTCGTTTCTATCCTTAATTTTATCTGTTGGGTTCTAAGTGAAAGTAGATGAAAAATAAAAGGAAAAAGAAAAGTGTGCATTCACTTTATAAAAGGAATGTTCTCATAAATTGGTGTGGGAAAGAAAATTTCTTGTTCTTAAGTATAGAAGCCCTCATTCTTGGGGATAATAAGGCAAGAACAAAACAAGCCTCGCGCTTCTCTTGTTTTATTCATTCCAATTTAAATGGTGGAAAAACATTTCGTTTTGACTTTTTAAACTACTTCAAAACTCTAAAGAAAATTTTGAAACAATTTAAGAAAAAATAAAGAATCACCACATGATTTTTTGAGAATGTCAAGAAAAACTAAAAATATTTTAAAGACTTAAAAACAGAAACAAATATTTAAAATTAGAGAAAATCAATAAGGACTCAGGGAAAACCTTGAGAAGGTTTTTAAGGCACTCAAGAGCGTCCGTTAAAAATAATTAACCAAAAGAGAAATTGACCGATTTGACTAATGTTAAAAATATGGCTAACTTTGTAAAATCTTGAAATTCAATTTTTTTTCAAATACGACATTTACTCTATTTTTAAAAATAGTCTATTTAGCTTAAGAGAAAAAAATTTTGTTAAGGAAAACTAAGCTAGATTTTTTTCAAATTTTGAAAACCAATTATTTTATGAAAAGGGAAAATGACGTCAATTTTAGACAAAATTTAATAGAGGTACCAATTTTTGACAAATAGGAAGGTTAAAGAAAAATACTAAGTTAAGATAAATTAAGCAATATCTCTATCTCTATCTATAATATATTAAAAGTGTGAAAATCCTTAAAAAAGTGATTTGAACTTTTTACCCTTCATTAAAAGACTCTTCTTTAGACAAAATTGTCTTTTCACTATTTTTTGAATTTATTATTTAATTATTATATTAACTAAACTTCCTAAAATATGTGGGACTCCTAAAATATATGGTAGGAGAATTAATTAATATTTTTCTTTCTACTGGACTTTCTAAAATATATGAGACTCCTAAAATATATGGTAGGAGAATTAATTAATATTTTTCTTTCTATTGTTTAATTATAAAAATACTCCTAAAATAGGACTTTATTAAGGAAATCTATATCTATAATATATTAAAAGTATGAATACCATTAGAAATGTGATTTGAACTTTTTGCCCTTCATTAAAAGAACAAAATTGTCTTTTCACTACTTTTTAAAATTTATTATTTAATTATTTTTATTATATTAACTAGACTTCCTAAAATATATAATACTCTTAAAATATATGTTAGGAGAATTAATTAATATTTTTTTCTACTAGACTTCCTAAAATATATAAGACTCTTCAAATATATGGTACGAGAATTAATTAATATATTTTTTTTCTATTGTTCAATTAGAAAAATACTCCTAAAATAGGTCTCTATTAATTAAAAAATACTTCTATAAATATTGAATTGAACGTTAAAATAGAAAATAAAACGGTTTGCCTATTGGGAGAATATGATTGATGCTCATCGAACTTGATTCGATTGCATGTCTAGATTGGTGGATGCTTGATTTTCTAACCCTCAACTTATTCACCATTTTCGTCAGCATAATAGAAGCTTATTTCTTTGTTTTCATTCAAAATCATTCTTTAGGTTCAAAATTTTTGCTCAGACAAGAATTAGTTGGATCAAAATCGAAGCTTTGTCATCACTATTATATTTTTTTTTATAGTTTACAGGTCGTAGGTGAATGTCGGTTAGCTTTGAAGAATTTATTGTGTAAAGGTTAGGTTTAATTGTATTATTTTGATATTTTTATTATCTTATTGTTTTATTTTACAGATGTTAGATGAATGCGGGTTGGTTTTGAAATTTTTTTTAGGTAAAGGTTAGACTTAACTGTATTATCTTAATATCTCTATTTTTTTACAGTTCGTAGATGAATCTCGATCGGCTTTGAAAAATTTTTGTGTGTAAAATTTAAGTTTAATTGTATTGTTTTGATATCACTTTTATCTTATTATTTTGTTGCATTTTATAAGTGATGTAAATATTGGTCGGCTTTGAGGATTTTTTTTATGTAAAGGTTAAGTTTAGTTGTATTATTTTTATATCTCTATTATCGTATTATTTTGTTATTGTTTACAGGTGGTAAATGAGTGTCATACGACTTTGAGAAAACTTTTTGTGCGTAAAGATTAGATTTAATTGTATTATTTTGATGTCTCTATTATTGTATTATTTTGTTGCAATTTACAGATGTCAAATGAATGTAGATGAACTTTTAAAAATATTTTAAAGTGAGGTACACGCACAAGGCGCGTACACTTAAACTATTTATAATAAAAGTGTGAAGGACCTTATAAATCACGTTTGAATTTTTTGCCCTTCATTAAAAGTCTCCCCTTTAGAAAAAATCGTCTTTTCGCATATTCTATTTAAATTACATATAATCGTCCTTTCTCTTCTTTTTTTTTTTAAATTATTATATTAAATATATCTATAATCTATATCTATAATCTATAATATATTAAAAGTGTGAAGACTCTTAGAAAAGTGATTTGAACTTTTTGCCCTTCATTAAAACAACCCACAATAAACAAAATCGTATTTTCACTTTTTTTTTCAATAATTAACATTAAATTATTCTCAATTATTTAGGATACAAAATGAAAAAGAATTTTATACCTAAAAGGAATTAAATATAATGTGTAAATTTTTTGTTAGGAGTTATATGCAACATTTTAGGGTAAAAACTATTCATGGAAAGGAAAACAAAATTTAAGAACCAAAATTTATGGTTGAGAAAAAACGCATCGGAAAGAAAACATTAATTGCTACAAAATTTTTTAAGGAAACATTAATTGTTACAAAAGTTTTTAAGGAAAGTTTTTTCGGAATCAAAATATATTTTTTAAAAAAATCATATGCATTGAAATAAAAAATTATATTTTATTTAGAGAAAAAATAATAATATTTAATACTTCTAAATCAATTAGAATTTTACCTTATATAAAAAAAAGAATTTCTATAATTCTATTTAAGTAGCTATTTGATCAATTTTTATTAGAAAAATATGTGTAATTCTTCTACTTCTATCTTTTCTTCTTATTCTTCTTATTTTTGTTTTGATTTTGATTAATGATTAATTAAAGTTTTCTCCTTGTATTCTTTAGGATTTTCTAATCTTCTTCGGTATATGAATTCTCTTTTAGATTTTTGCTTGTATGCAATTATTTTAGTTGTGAATAAATCATGAGATTTAGCATATCATTATGTTTATTAATAATGATTGTCTTTTTTTCCTTTTTGGTACAGGCTCTAATGATTATCACACATACAAAATATGATCAAATAATCTTTTCAGAGGTAATTTTAATTTCTATTATCAATTTAAATATCGTTCTCTAATAGATGATGTTTTGCAACTTGAAATCATGTTTTTTCATTCAAAATAGTAGTTCAAAATTGGGATTCCCAAACCTCATGTCTGTTATCTATTTTTCGTTTTTTCTTTTGTATATAAGTCAAAATTAGAGTCATCCAAAGGATTCATTTATTTTAAAGTTAATTGGCACTTTCTAATAATTATATATATGAATGATTGATTCAAGACGTATTTGTAGAACCCATTCCTAGCATTTAAAAATAAATATTTAATTATGATACTAATATTTAGGGCTTAAATATACTAAATCTTTATATTCATTGTTTACAAAAAGTAAATATATATTTTTAATAAGTAATAACTTTTAAAATATAAATAGTAAATACATGTAAATATGGCTACTCATAATTATCCCTTTTAAATATAGTTAATTTTAGTTGTTTTTTATTCTTGCATTAATTAAAAAATCGATAACTTGCACTATTTTTTATATATTAATGTTTTTTCATAATGTTAACTTAACATGATTATTTTTTCAACAATTTATGTCACATCTCAAATTTTTTAGGCATTATAGGCTAATATTTCATACACAAAATCTATAAATATTCAAATACTTATTATTTAAATGTATTATCTAATGTTATTTTTATAATTTTCGAAAGTCATCTATGCATTAGTATGTACAAACACACACACACACATATATAGACAAAATGTAATTGCGTTTTTTATTTATCATATATGAAAACTTTTTTAGCATTAGATATTTTTAAAATTAAGGAGTCCTACAATATACGGTAAGAAAAAAATTATTTTAAACATTAACAAGTTTTAAAATATGTTACAAGAGAACAATATAGGTTAAATGCAAACTAATCCTAAGAATATATGATTATTAAGTTGATAAAATTGATATTTCAATGTGGGACTTTTCCTAACTTTTAGGAATCATATATATGAGTTATTTTCTTTAGAAAAAAAAAAAAAGCCAAGAAGGCCACTTTATTTAAATAAAAGAAAACATACAAAGTTAAATAAAAAAGCAAAACATACACATCTTGAAGAAAAAAGTAAAAATAGATAAAAATCTGTGTTTGAAATTCATATTATTTTAATATTGATAAATAATTTACGAAATAAAAATAAAATTTTATCATATTTAGATAATTTCCTTCTTTAAGAAAAAGGTTTTGAACTTCTAAATCAATTAGAATTTTACCTTATATATATGAAAATAATTTCTATAATTTTATTTAATAATAGTTTGGTCAAACTTTAACACAGAAAAGTCGCCACTTCTTCGGCTATACTTTTCTTCTTATCTTGATTATAATTAAAGTCGTATTCTTTCATTCATCATCATCATTGATAAATTTAAAGGTTTTTTTTTGAATTATACGCAATCAGCAATTGACAATGGTTTATTCCCTTTCAACAATTTCTTGTGCTTTTCTTTCAATTGAAAATTTCTGATCGAAAATTAGAGAAGACAAGTGTGTTGCTGCTGAATGAAGTAGCTAGAAAAATGAAATGTTTATCTTCCTAAAAATTAAGGTTTATATTATGAGAATGGTGATTCTCTTTTTTGTTGCCACAAGTTTGCTCCTTTCAAAAGAATTTCATAGTTTTTATGCATTTTTTTAAGGTAATAGGGTATTTATTGAGTTAAAAAGAAAAGAATACTTTGAGCTCCATCTGGTTTTAAAGTCTTTATTTATATTTTCTATTTGAACTACAAATAAATTTTTCTTGCATACTTTTCTATTTTGAATTATGAACACAAAGACTTCTATGATAACACTTACGGAGTGCTCATCGGTAGGTTTATAGTTCGATTTTATGTATTATCGATTCGATTTATTAGTTTTTGATTTCTAAACATGCTAAATTAATAACCAATCAATAAGATATTTCTTATCAATTTAGGTCCTGAACGGTTCTATTTTTCAGTTAACCACAAAAAACATGCTCATTTTTATATACGATATGAAAATGTTCATATAGTCAAAGAATTTGTTATTGATTTATACGAAAGTAATTTGATGTTACATTTATGCAGTATAATTTGCACTATTTTAATTTTTATTTCATAACTTTATTATTAATTAATGTGACACATGTGCAAAGCACATACACTTGCCTAGTAAAAAGAATAAATGGAAAGAGTCCTAACATATATTTTAATTAAATTTCTACAAGAGTAGATTAAAGACATGAAGAACCCAAATTAGGTTAAAATCTGATTAGTTGCTGAATAGTCCGACTAAAACTCTGAAATTTTTTTCTATATTTATACAAAACTTTCTCAAAAGCAACCAAAGATGATGATGAGAGTCGATCATGTTCGTTTTTGTTGTTGGTATTACCGATATGCTATTGCTTCTATTTCTTCATGCTACAACTTATGATTTTAAATGTTAAAAGTGTTTACAGTCGAAGTTGATATAACTTTGTAAATTGATTTTGGGATTGTTGTTCTCTTCTCTAGCAAATCAACTCGAGTTACTGAATGAATTGAGTGTTGATGCTTTGATTTTGTGAAATTTCTTCTGCTAAATTTTAAGCATATTACAGGAGCAGTAAGTATCTATTTCGTGGTAAATTTGGTTGCACACACTATACAGGATTTCTGTTGAGGCTGCACAAGTGAAATAGCAAAAACAAGAAGGACCATGCTGCTTAAAGCTATGATGGTACATTGACATGCTTTACTTGGATAATACTTTCTGTAAATTTTTTACCATTTTGGAGTGAGATCTGCAGGTTTGATACATAGTTGATCAATCTTCACGTCCTCAAGTACCAGACTGGGTCATCTAAAACGTATGTCAATTTAGTTTAAGCATATGTCCATGTTAAAGATGTGGCTCTAGCTCACATACTTCTCTATGAGACCCCTTCAACATCTTGTCATTACCTCTACGCGGATAGTGTGCTTCATCATAGTGACATTATTAAAATTCTTTCCAAATATCCCATTCCCACGAAGTAAGTTCAATTTCCAAATTTATCAAAACAATTACGCCATTATGTTAAGTATATGCAGACATAAATTATTATAATTTTACATATACTATTATCTTAAAGAAGGATTAAAGTCATGGAGGATCAACATGTTGGATAAAAGAACCATGATTGTGAAAAATAAAGAAAAAGGTTTCTAATAATGAGTTTCGATAATATTGTGCTAGGATTTGGAGGTTCGATAATATAGTGCTAGGATTTGAACTCCCCTTCCATTTTATTCAGAAGGCCATGTGTTAAAGGCTTTTAGTTTGCACTCAAATACAAAATCAAAACCTTCTAGAAGTTTATTATTTGCATTGAATGTTCTTTAGTTTGTCCATTAAACAGTTCTTTTGTGGTCAATTTTTAATATTGTAAAGTACTGTATCATGAAGGCTCGCGGTCTTAAATATCAAGACTTTGATTCAATGTTACTATAGGGTTTAGGGACATTTACAAAGAGAGCCTAATGTATTAATCACTGATAAATGTCTCAAAATTTTTTTAGCAACAATTAAGCTATCTTTGTTAATTAATTGCTTCTAGAGATCATTTTTGATGTAGTGATAGGATAGAATACACTTTCCACAATAGGATTAGAATAAAAGCATGGAATGCATATTGAAACGCGTACAGATGGTACTTGAGCTCAATGCTTATACATGGGGCAGGTTTAGACTATAGCTTAGGATTAGAGAAATAACGTAAGCTTGATAATTGAAAATGTTAACTTGGATGAGTTCGTAACACACATGATGTAAGTAGAGTCACTAAACTTGGCGTTGGCATCTCATGCGATAAATCAACTCTCTTTATATTCTTCATAGCCAATTCTATTTAGGAGGTGCTAAAATTGAATGATATATCTAATGAAATTTCATTAAGTGGGATCTAGAGACGGTAAAATATTTGACTTAGATTTGAATCATTAAACTTTGTGATTCTCTAAGTATTTATATTCCTCATTCTATTTAGGGAAGAAATTGAGTTGTGATGTGATCTCTTGGACTATTTTTGGTAGTTATGAAGAAGGTAGAAAGATATTTGAACTTCAAAGGAAATAAGCTCAACATCTTACCGAAGTTCTCCAATCAATTTATACTCTGAGATGAAGATAAATTAATTTTCTTAAGAATTGGAGAACTGTAGCCAAATTACAGACTATAATGTTTTTTTCTAGAAATGCACATTGCTTCCCTTAATCTTTCCTATCTAATACATGTCGGTTTACTTTTTTATGTAATACTAATTCAATATTTTTCCCAATAGAGAGGAACAGAAGAATGAAGGAAATAAAAAAGGACAAGGACATCGGAATGAGCAAGCCATTGAAGAACGCAAGCTATTCGTAAAAACTACATTAGTGTTGCTCCTATGGACTCTGTTGTGGTTGAGCAGATATCAAGATTGGCAAGGGCCAAAGAAGAAGTTTTGTAAATGTTGGAAAGTAGAAACTCAGATTTTGATAGATTAAATCGTCTACAAGTTATAAGTATTTTCTTAAATTTCATAGAAAATTCACAACCTTGCAAACCCCACCAAAGATGTAAACCACATTTCACGAAAAAATTCACAACTTCACAAACTACATCGAAGATGTAAACCATATTTAGTTTGACCTATATAAACTTCTAAAATCTAACCTAATACACAAAATTAACATAAAGATGCCAATGCATTTTTCCAAAAAAAGAAAATTTTATTTCGAACTATTAAACATCAATGAAAACTCTAATGAGGAAGGCCTTCACATACATGCACGACACTTTAATAATTCAAGAGGTACTTATATATTATAATATTTATTAACTATTTTTTGATTAATGTTATGTTTTTTTTTTGTCAAATTTAAGAGTTTTATTGGTGAGTGTTTGATTTAATTTTTAATCATAATTAGATTTTTTCTTTGTGGTAATTGTTTTCTTGTTGAAAATTATCTTTCATATTTGAAGGAAAAAATTTTGACTTTTATAAATTACTTAAAATTTTTAAGAAAAAATTAAAAGTTTGTATTTACCTATTTAATAGGATTTACGATTTTTTTTTTATAAATATATATTTGATTTTGTAAGAGTACTTCACTTTACAAGCCGTTTTATGTTAATATATTTATTAAGTATTTGTATTTATGCTAATCTTATCATCTTCTTTTTTTTCCTATAAGAATAACTTAAGAGTGTTATTTGAAAATTTAAAAATTTGTATTTTTGCCGATTTAATGGGATTGGACTTTTTTGCCTACAAATAAACTTTTTCCGAAAAAATTTCCTATGACAATTATGAGCACTTCGCCCAATTGAAAAAAATATCAGAATTTCAAGTTTCTTTGATTTTTTTTAAAAGGGACACGGACTCTTAAAGACAGAAGAAAAAGGACTCATACAAGATTTGTACTTGTGAATGATTTTAGGATTTAATTATCAGAATTTCTTGGCATATTAAGGGAATAACTAAGTATCTATATATAAATATATATTAAGAAGTAAAATTAATCTATTTATGTGAAATTTATAAGGGTTAAAGAGACTAACAATATTTTGGTGATGGCCAAAATTTTTTTATTTACACTTATTCTAACAAATGAGAACTTTTAATTTTGTTTTATATGTAATGTATTTCACCTCAAAATGATTTTTTTTAAATTCCGTTTAGCAACAAATTAGTAATGAATTATCAAAAAAACAAATCACATGTGAATTTATTGATGGATTATTAATGATACTCGTGGCTAAATTAATTTTTTCTATGGTGTTGATCATGCGTAAAATGCTTAATAATGAATTATCAAACAAGTACTTGATTTTATAAAGTAGCTATCATTGTGTACTTCAACCCATGACTTGTATACAAGTTAGTCAGATCTACCATAAAATAAAAGGATTAAGGAGAAGAACAAAGATGGGGTGGAAGAAACATCGTGGAGGTTGTCGTGAAGGAAGTGAGAAAAGACTGGCCTAAGAGAAAGAATAAGACGTTTTTTTTTTTGTCGAGTTACAAGGAAATTGCAAAGCAAACTTGATTGATTTTATTAAATCTTTTCTTACATAAATTAAGTAAAAAAATATTACTAATATTTAGAATTTTAAAATTAATTATATACTACACAATATTTATTTATATCATTTATTAAATAGATATAACATTTATTTTAAAATATTTTTTTGATAATTCATTTATGTTAATGTAAATTGCTACCTTTTAACTATTAGTTTTTATATACAATTTTAATGATTAGCATGAAATACACGTGTAACGCGCATATTCTAGACTAGTTTAGTTAATCATGGAAAGTTTAAATTTTGAAAAAGAATTTCCTTTAGTCAAAATAAAACTACATAACACATAAATAAAGAAAATGTAGTCTTATCATTAAAATATTCATTTTTAGAAAGATTCATTCTTAAGAGGAATAACGAATTTATTTTTATTTAAGGTTTGAAAACAAATTAAAAGTGATGAATATTAAATAAATAAAAAATAAAAATAAAATAAAAAATGACGATACTTGGAAAATTTATCTAGATTAACCAAAATCATAAAAATTAACTACAAAATCAAGTGTGAATTACAAGAATAAATGAAGAATCTTAAAGTTTGAGCCCTTTATCTAGCCTATTTAGAATCTGCCCAGCTCTGCTGAATATTTGTGGACTTTGATCCATTTCTGCAGTGTATATCAATAACCCTTTTCTTCACGTTTTCTGCATACTTGATATTCAGTCATGATACACATCTTTTGGTTCTCCACCCATGTATCAACTTCTCTTTTCTCATTCTTCTCAAATATCTGCATATATCTATTGTATATCCGTGTATATACCCTTGCTTTCTTCAAAATTAGTCCATTTTGGGACATGATAAGGATTTTATCTCGAGAGAACGGGACTTGGTCCCCAAGAAAATGCAGGAGAAGTCCATTTGGACTCGTTGCGAGGAAGTTCATGCCAAAAGAAAAAAAAGATTAGTATCTAGCTAAACAAGAATTGCACAAAATATTTAACATTGAAAGGAAACCAACACACTAAAAAAACAAATCAAAGTAATACTCCGTGTTACCTGAGTCATAATACATACAACGGGGAAAACAAACTGAAAAAGACATCTTAATATGCAATTTAAATAATTGACTATTTATTGTTTACAAAAAGTAAACAACATGTGATGAAGAGGCAGGAACATTTTTTACATAAAAAAAGAGCTATTATTTGGTTACTACATACAACAAACTTAACAAAGAGAAAAAAAAGTGCGTTGAGATAAATCTTACCATAGAGATTAAAAGGTGAAGGAAGGTCTTGGGCTTAGGAGCATCGAAAGAAACCAAGTTAATATACTCGAAGTTCTCCTGAGAACTCATCTAATTCTAATCTTTTCTTCACCTTTTTTGAATACACTCTCAACAAAAGAGGGAATTAACGTTCGATGTCACCCAAATCACTGTTATCTTTTATGTATTCGGGTACAAGAATCTGTATATAAGAAACATGAACTTCAACACTAGTTCAAGTCCAAGACAAGAACACTTATGAAGTTCTGTAACACCTTCAACACTAGATTACGAATAATCTATCTAAGAAGTGTGTTAAGATTCAGAAAAGAGATGAAAACGAATTTAAGATCAAGTCCTCCGAATTTAGAGAGTGTCCTTAAGGAATAATTCCCCTCACTGTACCCGAGGTTTTGGAATCTTCCTCTCAGGATAAAATGGCCTTCAATCTGAACTATAGCGGTACCTCAAATTGTTGGATTCAGCGAACTCACTTAACGGTTTGATAGATCACACAGAAGTTTTTCAAGACAAGAAGAGAGTTTGTATTTCAGAAAATTCGTATCTAAAGCTGTGGATGAAAGCAGGTTTATATAGCCAACATGTGCCTCTTTTTAAAAGTGGCAATGGTTCAATTAAAAGGTGTGACCTTTCTGGAAAAGCCATGTCTATTAGTCCCAAAAATATGCCTTTTCCGAAAAGGCATACCATTTCATGAATCAGTGTGTCATTCCGTTGAAGGGTTGCATCCGTTCATTTCAGTACTGCACTGTTTTGAAACACTGTTTCGGAATCTGCATGAATGCATATAAATGGAGTATCAAAACACAGAAAAAAGTTGTGTTTTTCCCTTTGGTATTTTTGAACTAAATTTTTGTCTAATAAACTTTGTCCAAAAATATAGATCTCATCGATCAACCATTTTTCAAATTCAAAATCCAAATCCAAATCCGAAGTCGAAGACGAAGCGGAGCCGAGCGAGCGACGATGATGACAGTGTGAGGCATCTCTTATTTCTTTCCCCACTTACTATGTGGAGTAAGTGTTCCTTATTTTAAACACTCACAAGTTCTCTTCTTTCACCAATGTGGGAGAAAGAGTAAACTTTTCAATTTGGGAGTACACTTTCTAAATTAGTGTCTCCCTTCTCTCCATCATTTTTCCTCCATTTTTATTCATACTTTTTCATATACTTTGAACCCAACAATCCCCCACATGAATGGAAAATGACTATTTTTTCATAAAATTTTTATGGATAAGTATGTGATCATCAAGTAAAGACTGATTGCATTTGGATAAGTGAGTTTCCCTTTGAAATTTCCGTAGTGAACATGCATCGGATGCACTCGATCAATTGATAGATTTGATATCTTTGAACCTTCGAGCTTTAGTGTACACTTAGACAACACATGTCACAGAACCGGCCTTTTACAGTTTACGGTTCTCACAGTTTTATTCTTTTCAGCCATGAACACGTCCCGGTTTCATGAGAGCTTAGAGAATAGGCCTTTACCAACATTCTCCTTGAAGTGGCTTCCACTTCGCCCTCACATAGGTGATTTCTAAACGTTCAATCCTATAGATTAAACTATTTGGTCAAATCTGCCAAATTTAGCTAATCATTTAAAGACTTTTCACCTTAAGTCTTATCCTTGTTTACTAAACATTGTCTACATCATGAAAATGGGTTGGGTAATTGACAATGTTGAACCTGTCAGGCATAACTTTGTTTGATCTCCTTGAACCTAGCTCTTGGGATCTCCAGTCTGCTAGGTAGAGTTACCGTCATGCTGACTTTTCCTAGGCCTTAAACCCATTCCCTTAGATGTCTTTTCCACTCCTTCTATAGATAGGCCTTTTGTAAGTGGATTCAACATATTATCCTTTGACTTAACATAGTCAATAGTGATAATTTCACTAGAGAGAAGTTTCCTAAAGGTATTATGTCTCCGTCATATGTGATGAGATTTACCGTTGTACATCATGCTCCCTGCCCTACCTATTGCCGTTTGTCTATCACAGTGTATACATACTGGTGCCACTGGTTTGGGCTAATAAGGAATATCTTCCAAGAAATTTTGGAGCCATTCTGCCTCTTCACCGGCTTTATCTATTACGATAAATTAAGATTCCATTGTAGAGCAAGCAATACAAATCTATTTGGATGATTTCCAAGAGACTGTTCCTACACCGATAGTAAATACATATCCACTTGTGGATTTTACTTCATTCGATCCGGTGATCTAATTTGCATCACTATATCCTTCGAGTACCACAGAATATTTATTATAATGCAAGGCATAGTCTTGAGTATATTTAAGATATCCTAAAACTCTTTTCATTGACATCCAATGAGTTTTGTTGGGATTACTCGTGTACTGACTAAATTTACTAATAGCGCATGCTATGTCTGATCGTGTATAGTTCATTATATACATTAAACATCCCAATACTCCTGCGTACTTCAATTGTGAGTCACTTTACTTTCATTCTTTCGAAGTGAAAAGCTCACATCCAATGAAGTCTTGGCAATACCGAATTCCATATACTTGAATTTTCAAGTACATTTTCGATATAATGAGACTGTGACAATGCCAACCCTTGTAGAGTTCTATGGATTCTTATTCCTAAGATCATATCCATAACTCCAAGGTCTTTTATATCGAACTTACTCTCGAGCATTCGTTTTGTTAAATTTATATCAGAAATGTCTCTACTGATGATCAACATATCATCTACATATAAACACAAAATGACTTAGTGATTTGGAGTGTCTTTAATATAAACACATTTATCACATTCATTTATTTTGAACCCGTTTGCCAACATGGTTTGGTCAAACTTTGCATGACATTTTTTAGGTGTTTACTTTAGTCCAGACAATGACTTAATAAGTTTACACACCTTATTCTTTTTTCCTGGAACCACAAAACCCTCAGGCTGTTTTATGTAAATTTCTTCCTCCAATTCTCTATTTAAGAATGCGGTTTTCACATCTATTTAGTGGATTTCAAGACCATATACCGCAGCCAAGGCAATTAACATTCGAATTGATGCTACCCTTGTTACTGGCGAGTATGTATCAAAGTAATCAAGACCTTCTTTTTGCTTGAAGCCTTTTACTATAAGTCTTGCCATGTATTTGTCAATAGTACCATCCGCTTTCATTTTCCTTTCGAAGATCCATTTAGAACCTAAAGGTTTATTTTCTGGAGGAAGATCAACCAATTTCCACGTATGGTTTCTTAAGATTGAATCAATCTCACTATTGACTGCCTCTTTCCAAAAGGATGAGTCTAACGACGACATCGCTTCTTTAAACGTTTGAGACTCATTTTCTACGAGAAATATTACAAAATCTGATCCAAACGTAGTAGAAGTTCTTTGACGTATACTACGTCTTAGATTCTCTTCATTATGTACATTCTCACTTGGTTCATCTCGAGGTCATTTAGACCCTCCACTAGACTATTCATGTCTAGTTTTATACGGGTAAATGTTTTCAAAGAATTCAGCATTATCTGATTCAATTACCATATTTTTATTTATATCCGGATGTTTGGATTTATGAATCAAAAATCGACATGCTTTACTACTTTTAGCATATCCTATGAACACGCAGTCCACAGTCTTAGGTCCTATCTTAATCCTTTTAGGCATAGGAACTTGGACTTTTGCTAGACACCCCCACACTTTAAAATATTTCAAGTTGAGTTTCCTTCCTTTCCATTTTTCATAAGAAATTGATTGTGTCTTACTATGGGGAATTCTATTGAGTATATGATTGGATGTAAAGATAGCCTTCCCCCACAAGTTTTGCGGTAAATCGAAACTTATATGTAAGCCATTCATCATTTCCTTCAATGTTCGGGTTTTCCTTTTTGCAATTTAATTAGATTGAGGTGAATACTGGGTTGTAGTTTGATGGACGATTCTATTCTCTACACATATTTCGACGAAGGGAGATTCATATTCTCCACCCCTATCACTTCTTATCATTTTTATCTTTTTCTCTAACTAATTTTCTACTTTAGTTTTGTATTTCCTAAACACATCTATTGCTTCATCCTTACTATTTAGCAAGTAGATGTAACCGTATCTAGTGCAATTGTTAATAAAAGTTATGAAATACTTTTTCCCACTACGTGATGATGTTGACTTCATATCACAAATGTTAGTGTGTATTAAGTCTAAGGGATTGAAATTTCTTTCAACGGACTTATAAGGATGCTTTGCATACTTTGATTCCATACACGTTTGACACTTTGATTTATTGCACTCAAAGTTTGGCAAAATCTCTAAGTTAATCAGTTTTTGTAATATTTTGTAATTAACATGGCCTAAACGTTCATGCCACAAATTATAAGACTCAAGCAAGTAAGATAATTTTGATTTTTTTTATTTATTTTAACATTCATTACATTAATCTTATAAAAGCCCTCGGTGAGATAGCCTTTTCCTACATACACTTCTCCTTTGCTAATTATAATTTTTCCAGAAACAGTTACATATTTGAATCCGTTCTTGTCTAGAAGTGAAATAGAAATTAAGTTCCTACATAACTCCGGAACATACAAGACATTGTTAAGTGTCAAGACCTTTCCTGAAGTCATTTTCAAGCCAACTTTTCCTGTTCCTTCTACCTTAGCCATAACGGAGTTCGCTATGTAGATCATTTCTTCTACTTGAGCCGAAGCGAATGACAAAAACAACTCTTTGTTAGCGCAAACATGGAGGGTAACACCAGAATCTATTCACCACT
>NC_061115.1:66247056-66293278 GCF_002878395.1 Capsicum annuum
TCACCACTCACGAGGATTCCCCACCAAGTTGCATTCTAAGAACATAGCACACAGATCATCACATTTTTTGTTGGACTCAACCATATTAGCTTGGTCCTTTTTCTTGCCCTTCTTAGGGACACGACAATCCATGGACTTATGGCCAATTTTGCCACAGTTGAAGAACTTTCCCTTGAATTTCTTCTTGGGTTGATTGCTTCCTTGTTCAATTTCTTCCTTTTCTTAGAACTATTTTGGTCATCTTCCATAATATGTGCTCCATTAATTACAAAATTCCCTTTTGACCTTCTCTCGGCAGCTTTATTATCCTCTTCAATATGTAGTCGAAAAATAAGATCTTCAACAGTCATCTCCTTGCGTTTGTGCTTCAAGTAGTTTTTGAAGTCTTTCCACATAGGTGATAGCTTCTCAATGATCGCTGCTACTTGAAATGCATCATTCACAATTAAACCTATAAAATATTTTATGTGAGTACTAAGAACATTTTCAATTTGTTCAACTAAGGTATTTTTTAAAGATATACCTTCCGCTAGGAGATCGTGAATGATTACTTGCAATTCCTGCACTTGAGAGACAACCAATTTGCTATCTATCATTTTAAATTGCAGGAACCTTGCAACAAAGAATTTCTGAATTCCCGTATCCTCTGTCTTGTATTTCTATTCTAGTGCCCCCCACAATTCTTCCGATGTCTTAGTTCTACTATAAACATTATAGAGGTCGTCTTGGAGACCACTCAAGATATAATTCTTGCAAAAGAAGTATGAGTGCTTCCAAGCCTCTACAATCATGAAATGCTCTTTGTCCGAGGTTCCCTCGGGCACCTCAGGAGCATCCTCACTAGTGAACCTTTGAAGGCATAGAGTGGTGAGGTAAAACAACATCTTTTGCTGCCATCACTTAAAGTCAATGCTCGCAAATTTTTCGGGCTTCTCCGCAGGCGCCTTTGGTTGTAGAGCATTTGTTCGACTTATTTTGTAAATACTAGTTTCCCCCACAGTCGTAGCCGCATCTTGAATTTGACTTTTGTTAGTCATTTTTCCTGTCACCACAAGACAATAAAATTTAGTATTTTTAGAATATTATTTATAAAGTTAAGCAACTTTAAACTTTTCTTCTTGTTTCTAGTTAACGATGAAGTTTTTATGACTTCCAATCGTCAACCAAATGATCTTTAAGCTTTGATAAAGATTTTATGTCTTCGAATCACTAGTTAAGTTCAAACGGAGTAGACAGCTTAAAGCTTTAATTTCCAAAAACAAGCAAAACAGATTCTGCAAAAAATTATTCCTTAACATTGTTATCTTTTATGTATTCGGGTACAAAAATCTGTACATAAGAAACACGAACTTCAACACTAGTTCAAGTCCAAGACAAGAACACTTATAAAGTTCTGTAACACCTTCAACACTAGATTACGAATAATCTATCTAAGAAGTGTGTTAAGATTCAAAAAATAGATGAAACAGAATTTAAGACCAAGTCCTCTAAATTCACGGAGTGTCCTTAAGGAATAATTCCCCTCACTGTACCTGGGGTTTTGGAATCTTCCTCCCAAGATAAAATGGCCTTCAATCCGAACAATAGTGGTACCTCAAATTGTTGGATTCAGCGAAATTACTTAACAGTTTAATAGATCACATAGAAGTTTTCAAGACAAGAAGAGAGTTTGTATTTCAGAAAATCATACCTAAACTTGTGGATGAAAGCAGGTTTATATAGCCAACATGTGCCTCTTTTTAAAAGTGGCAATGATTCACTTAAAAGGTGTGACCTTTCTGGAAAAGCCATGTTTGTTCATCCAAAGAATATGTCTGTTCGTCTGAAGAATATGCCTTTTTCGAACAGGCATACCATTTCATGAATCAGTGTGTCATTTTGCTGAAGGGTTGCATCCCTTCGTTTCAGCACTGCACTATTTCGAAACACTGTTTCGTAATTTGCATGCATGCATATAAATAGAGTATCAAAACACTGAAAAAAGTTGCATTTTTTCCTTTGGTATTTTCGAACTGATTTTCTGATAAATAAACTTTGTCCAAAAAGAGAGATCTCATCGATCATTTGACAAATCTGAAGCCGAAGCTGAAGCCGGAGCTGAGCCGAACGAGTGACGACGAGGCATCTCTTATTTCTTGTCTCACTTATCATGTAGAGTAAGTGTTCCTTATCTTAAACACTCACAAGTTATCTTCTTCCACGTGAACTTTCCAATTTGAGAGTACACTTTCTAAATTAGTGTCTCTCTTCTCTCCACCATTTTCCCTCCATTTTTCATTTATACTTTTTCATATACTTTCAACCCAACAATCACAATGTATCAATGAAGCGATTATTATGAAGAGGGAAACACATAAGAGATTGCAAACTCTTATTTCATCAATCAAGTTGGACACGATAACTAATCTTCAAAGAACACTTTTACGATATTCAGTTCAACATCCAAAGGAAGAGCCAGTCGCAAGCAAAATATAGTGAGGAATTTAAGACTCCACAAATAAACATGAGGACAACATATGCTGCACACAGTACCAATACATCAGTTACTTCTTTAGTCAAATACGCCTAAATATCAAGCGAATTACTATGACAACTCTACCAACTCTACCGACCCTTTCAGGCACTGCTAAACCTCAAAACATAGGAAAGATTTCATTATTAAACCGCTTGATGATGCCTAAACAAAGTTCTAATTATGAACATCACTAAAGAAAGCAAGAAGGCTGACATAATATTTTAACATTAAAATCCGGAATCATTTTAAAACAAGAACTCTCAGTTTCACCAAACACTTACAATGTTATAACACATTAGTGCAAATGAGGCCAATACTATGTAATATCCAGTAATCAGACAAACTACTAATTGTTACATCAAAAAATAAAATGAAGTCGAAAAGGGGAAACAGAACAAAGTTAGTGGTTTACCTTTTTGGGGGCAACAAACCAGAATTAAGAGCTCTTCGTCCAAAGATCTCAAACGAGTCTTGTCGAATTTCTTGGCACCAGAATTACTTTTCTTTGAGTGAAGATCGTTTATTTTTGGGGTTCTTCACTATTAAATAATACCTCTTCCTATTTAATAGGAATAGTAGGGTATTTATAGAAGGAATCCAAGGTCAAATTTTTGGCTTCCGTTGATGTGGGATTTTGGCAAAAAAATTGAATCCCACGACTGAGATCAATCATTAAAAAATAGATGAAGAGCTATTTTTCGTCCCTTATCATCCTATCGATGAATGAGAATGCAGCTAGTGCTGAATTCTAGAAACAACCTATTGATTCTAATGGCTTTTGGGGGGAAATTTGAGAGGGAAAGCAACTTTAAGAAGAGGATAATGTTGCAAGAGATGGATTTGTACTATTTCAATGCAAATTTAATTTTCAAATTTGGGGATTAGATTTTTGAGAAAATTTTGGAGAAATCAGTTGGGTATATTAAGCCTCATGCGTAGCACACGTCTTTGGTATGATTTATCGAGGAGAAGGAGAGAAATTTGAATTTTTGGGTTTATCAGGTTGGGTCGTTGCTAGTTGCTTCTATTGTGTAGTTGGTGTTGGGTGTGTGTATGTCGTGTGTTGCCGGTGTTGTTCGTTTACCTCTGTTTGGATGGTGGTTTCCAATGTTATGGCAATCTATAATTTTTATTTATAATGCATAATTTATAATCTATATCTATAATCTCTATCTATAATATATTAAAAGCATGATGACCCTTAGAAAAATGATTTTGAATTTTGTCCTTCATTAAAATATATTGCAAAAGATAAAATTGTCTTTTTCGCATTTTTCCTTTATTAAATTAAGAATTCCTAAAATATATAAATCTATAATCTATAATCTATATCTATATCTATAATATATCAAAAGTCTGAAGGCCCTTAGAAAAGTGATTTAAACTTTTTGCCGTTCATTAAAATATATTGTAATAGACAAAATTGCCTTTTCACATTTTTCCTTTATTAAATTAAGAATTCCTAAAACATATGAAAAGAATTACTACTATTAATAAGAGTGAAGAAGTAGGCAGCTCTTCGTAAACATGTCTGCTTCTTCACCTACTTCGACTGCTCCGTAATTTTAATATATTATTCCTAATTAATTATTTTAAATCATTGATATATAAGAAAATTAATAATACTTAATTAAAAAAGATAAAATAGACATTTATGACATGTCTGTTTCAGCTGCTTCAATCGTAGTTTTATTATATCACCTCAAATTACTTATTATAAGTCATACATGTATTAAAAAATTAATAATATTTAATAAATAATAAAATAGATATAAATGATAAATCAATTCTTGATGTTTTAAATTAATAGGACATCTTACATGAGACTTATTTAAAAAAATTCACAATTATGTTTGTTCCATGATTTTACTATATTACCCCTAATTAATTATTGTAAGACATTTACATATAAAAAAATTAATAATATTTAATAATAAAAGGTAAAATAGACATTTATGACATATCTACTTCAGCTGTTTCAATCATAATTTTACTATATCACCCCTAATTAATTATTATAAGTCATTTAGGTATTAAAAATTTAATAATATTTAATAAAAATAAAATTGACACAAATTGGTAAATTAATTCTTGATATTTTAAATTAACATGACATCTTATATGAGACACATTTAAATTTTTTTCACAAATATTTTCTCATAGTAATTTTTCTATATCACTTCTAATTAGGTATTATAAGTCATTTAGGACATATCCACTTCGTTACTGCAATAATAAAATTTGATTAACTCTTGAATTTATTTCAGTGCTACTTAAATTGGAATAGAAGAAAAAATATTATAAATCATAATAATTAAGAACATAAATTATTTTAAGAATATAATTGAATATCAATGCCACAAAACTTGGATAAGGAGAGTAACATATATTATTTGAAAATTACATAAAAAATATTATAAATTACAATAGCTAACAATTAAAATATTTAAAAACATATTAAGAATCTGATTGATTATCTAAATTATATTTGTGTCATGTAAATTCGGGATAGTTTTGACATTTTATAATTTGCAGTTTTATTGTTTTAATTTAGTAATTTGTTGATCCAAATGATGTTTTCGAATTTAACATGTTTTAAAAATTTAGTACTTTGTTTATTTTAATTTGTTTACTTTATTTTGGTAAAATATTATATATTTAAAAATTATGCAAAAAAATAATTATAAGTCATAACTATTAACATCTTATAAATTTTAAAAATATATAGTAAAAATTATAATTGACTTTTGAAATTCTAATAATGTCACATAAGTTGCGATAAAGCAAGTAACATAAATTATTTGGAATTACATTAAAAGATTAACAACTTAATATTTTTAAAAAATATATTAGTAAAAAAAAATTTGACTGACTCACTAAATTCTAAAATTGGGACAAAGTGAGCAACATGAATTACTAAATTACATAAAAGATACTATAAATCACAGTGATTAGCAACTTAAATTATTTAAAAATTTATATTAATAAAAATTTGATTAACAGTCCAAATGCTATTTGTTCTACATAAATTGAGATAACATAAATAATATATGTTGGGCCCGTGCTGGCACGGGCTACAGTATCTAGTATAAAATAAATATGAAAAAAATAAAGATTCCTAAAATACATGAAATATATGAATCCTATAATATATGACTCTTAAAATATTCAACTCATCAGGTGTATTATTGTTAATATACGTCAACATATAAGTATTAGGTCAAAAAATTACAGAGCAAATAAAAATTTTGGAGTCATCTTGTCTATAATCTCGATGGGCATGAGACTGAATTTCTCCAGAAGTAAGCTCCCATCTTCATATGATTCTCATGCAATTTCAGAAAGCATCTCTTAAAGGAAAACCTCAAAAAAGTCACTAATCAAAAGAAAGTTGTCTTACGGAGATAAAGAGATTATTTTCGAAAGATTCTGACTCAAGTAAAGTTTAGTTCACACAGGTTTACATATAATTTTATTATTTGACACGAGACACACGTGCAATGCACGTATACTAAACTAGTAGTTATTAAAAGAATCAATTTTGTTTTAATTGTTTCTTAAAATATATGATATGGTATGTTTTAATTTCATGGTTTGGTAACCATGAAAACCTCTGTTTTATGTAACCACTGATTTGGTGGTATCACATAATTTATTTATTTTTACCAATTATGCCCTTACTTAATATTATATAATCTTAATTTTTTCTTCACCTTATATTATTTAACTCCACTTCCTACTTCGGCCTCCTCCCCACCATCCTCGCCCCCCACCTCGACCCGACCCTACCCCCACCAAATCCCACTCAATTTTTTTTAAAAAATATTTCAAAAACATGTTCTTACCCACCCCTATCCCGACCCGCTACTCCATTACTCCCAAATATTTTTTAAAAAAAATTATTTTTCTAACCCCGCCACTCTTTATCATATTCGTTTTCATTATTTTGTGTTAAATATATACAAATATTTTTTTTAAAAAATTCTACTTGTGTTACGAATACAAGAAAATAAGTAATAAGTAATTTATTTTCTTGTAAAATATTTTTTTTTGGATTTCATATCGAACACACCCATAGCATACACAAAAAAATACACTCAAACTTTGTAATTGTCGTTGGTGTCATGTCTCAAAATACCAAAAAGAAATAAAATTTGTTACTATAAAAAATAAGTCTGATTATATTTATTTGATCTTTTATTTTATTGACTTTGTTAGAATTTACATGAATTTAACAACTTAATATATCTAAATGACATAATTATTATAAATTAGTACTAAAAAAATTATTTTATTAATAATTATTGATTAATTTAACATTTATAATAATTAAGGGCATTTTAGTAAACTTACCAATTACAATACAGTGCTATACTGTCAAACCAAACAATAAAATCGTCACTAAACAACAGTGAATGATACAATCTATCCAAACATTGTATTGTACTATATTGTACTGTACTATACCATACCATACAGTATCGTACATTCTGAAACCATGACAAACCACCATCCAAAGAAATTGTTAAAGATAAAGGGGAAATAAAGGGGAAAGAGTGGGCCTGGGTCGGGTTAGGTGTATTCGGCTAGACAGGGTTGGGCCTAGGCTGGGTTACGGGTAGAATTAGGAGGATTTTGGGATATTTTAAAGATAACCCCAATTAGATTAGGATTTAGACCATTCTATTTAATTTTTGATCCAAATTGAAAATCAATAAGCCAATTGCATTGCAATTGTGGCCAATTAGATTTCAATTATAGTAAAATTCAATAAGTTTTGCTAAATTAAATTGAAATTCAACATAAATTTATACCTTATTTAATCCCGAGCTTCTTGATTTAATAAAATCAAATAAATATTTTTTAAGAAAATTATTTTTAACAATAAATTATATTTAAATTAATATTTTATCCATTTAAATTCATTTTTGAGATAACCGTTGATTAAATCAAACTTTCAGTAAAATAATTATTTAAGTAACAAAATTATACGATCACATATCTATAAATATGAAACAATATAATCTCTACTTAAAATTTAAAAAATTACCTAGATAAATGTTTTGAAAAGTTTTTTCATTCAGATAAACTAAACGTTGTAATTTTTTTAAGACCGAAGTAACTCAGGATTAAATTCAGTTGTGGAGGGCAAAAATTAGGTTTCAACAGTCATCGCTCACTCGGCTTTGGCTTCAGATTTGAATTTGTCAAATGATCAAGAGACTATCTTTTTAGACAAAATTCATTTGAACCTTGAGAGTTTATGATCTGAAACCCATTCTGAAAATTGAGTGTTTATTATCTAAAAATTCGATCAGAAATTTCTTACTTGCGGGTGCACATAAGCATGTGAGGATGCATATGCGAACCTTCGAGGCATTATTTAAAAATAAAATGGTGACCTCTGTGCGCATCTGGCCACCTGCAGACGCAGGTACCTACAAATGATTGAGAGACTATCTTTTTGGACAAAATTCCTTTGAAACTTGAGAGTTTATGATCCAAAATTTAAGTGGAAATTTCTCCAATTGTGAATGTACACGAGCAAGTGCAGACGCATATGCGGTGCCCTTAGAGGCGTTGTTTGAAAATAAAATGGTGACTTGCATGTGCATATGGCCATCTGCGGACGCAGGTGCTAGCACAGGTTGAAGACAGAACATTCTGTTTTTGGACAAACAAAGACCTGCGGTCACATGTGGGATACCTATAGGTGGGGTCAGCAGGTCAGCGATGATTCAAAACAGTGCGTCTTTTCAAGTACAATTGCTTTTATTCAGAAGTACCTCTTTTTGGCTATAAATAACTGATTTTTTTTAGGTAAAAGAATGTAATTTTGAAGTGATAGGATTTTTTTATAATTTTTAATTTTCAAATAAGAACCTACTAAAAATAATATAAAATTAAAAAAAATGAGAAGATTATACCAAAACAAGAAGATACTTAAAGTTACGACATTGTGAAAGTTTTAGGGAGGATAAAAGATCAATGGTCTATAATTTTCCCTCTTTGTTTGAGAAAATAAAATATTTTCAAATAAAGAAGTAGACAACGAAGCAAGTTTTTGATGTGATCACTGTTTGAAAGGAAAAGAAAGAGGAAAGAGAAGCAATCGAATCTTGATTTTGGACATCCTACATATTCTGGATTATAAGAGAATCATGTAATGTATAGTTCAAGAGAGTAAAAGGTGGGAATGAAATATACCCAGATGGAGAGTTGATTGAGGTCCCGTCAAGGTTTCGATCCGCGACTCTTGTTATTACATCAAAATAAAAGCTAAAAACTGAATGAATAATACAACTACAAGATCTTATCTGTGTATCTTCTTGAATTTTGAATTTTAGATATCATCTTGCTCTTTGGTAAGTACTTTGATCTTAAAACTGAGAATTGGTACTTGGACTTGGATGACGCTTTGACACTTTTCAAATGATCCTTTGAGGGTATTCTTGAATGTCTATTCTTTTGATCAGGATAGAAATAGATGTCCAAGTTCTACGATGCCTCATGCTAACTTTGACTATCATTGAGATTGAATTTTCTAGAAAAATAAGAATCAAATTGTTTTGGCGGGTGAAACCCTGCAAGATATCACCAACAAAAGAAACAAACAAATTTTTTTTTTTCTCAATTTCCAGTGAAAATTTTTGTGAGTAATTAGTAATTGCAAACTTTAAAGACAAACTCATATTACAAAGTATTTATCATAGGAGAACATAAAAATAGAAGATTTCAAATTGGAAACGATTATCTCAGGAGGAACGAAAGAAATCCTTGGAGAAAATGACAAATAATGGTCTGCTACTAGAAATGCTCATCCTAGGAGACCAATACAAGATAATTGTCTGCTACTACTACTAGAAATGTTTATCCTAGGAGATGAATGCAAAATGACTATCTTCTCCTAGGAATGTTCATCCTAGAAGATGAATGCAAGTTAACTATCTGCAACTACGAATATTCATCCCGAGAGACGAATGTAAAAAAATTGTCTGCTAATAAGAATGTTCATCATAGGAGACGAACAAAAGATGATTGTATGCTACTAGGAATGTCAATTATAGGAGACAAATACAAGATGAATATCTTCTACTAGGAGTGTTCATCCTAGGAGACGAATGAAGGGTGTCTGTTTTCTACTAGAAATGTTCATCCTATGAGATGAATATAAGATAAATGTTTGCTACTAGAAACGTTCATCCTAAGATGCGAATGCAAGATAAATATATGCTACTAGGAATGTTCATCCTAGGAGACAAATGTGAAATAACAGTCTCAGACTAGAAAAATATCATTCTAGGAGAAATAACTATCCCAGACTTGGAAATGACAACTTAGGAGAAATAAAAAGAGACTATCTCAAACTAGACAATTTCATCTAGAAGACATAACTATCTTAGATTAGGAAATGTCATCCTAGGAGAAAATAAAAAAGGACTGTCTTAGACTAGATATTTTCATCATAGAAGAAAATGAAAAGGACTATCTCAGACGAGAGAATATCATCCTAGGAGAAATAACTATCTCAGACTAGAAAATATCACCTTAGGAGAAAATTAAATGCGATTGTCTGAAACTAGAAAATGTCATCCGAGGAGAAAAATGAAAAACAAATGTTTCAGACTAAGAAATATCATTAGAAGAAAATAAAAAGTGATTGTCTTAGACTAGAATATTTCATTCTAGGATAAAAATAAAAAGTAACTATCTTAAATAGAAAATGTCATGATAGGATAAAATGAAAAGCAATCGTTTGAGACTAGAAAATGTCATCCTAGAAGAAATAATGGCCTTAGACTAGAAATGTCATCCAAGGAGAAAATGAAATGTGATTGTCTCATACTAGAAATTATCATCCTAGAAGAAAATGAAGAACAATTGTCTCAGACTAGGAATCACTCTAGGAGAAAATGAAAAACAATTATCTCAAACTAGGAAATATCATTCTAGAAGAAAATGAAAATCGATTATCTCAGACTAGAAAATGTTATCCTATTAAAAGATGAAAAGTGATGGATGTATGCATGAAACAAAGAAAGAGTGAGAGTTTTTACTATAATCTAGTTCACAAGCTCGAACCTTTTAAATTACCTTTATATTAAAAAAATTCCCCTGATTTAGAAATAAAAAGAAAGATTATGAGTTTCAAATTGATGGTCTGTTTGTGGCCTTGACTCTTGAGAATAACAACTTCTTTTATTGTCATATTCGATCTTGACTTCAACTTTGATATATTGTACTTGTTAAGTAGACAATCTCATTGAAGAGCCGCTAAATTGACAATTTCAAATCCTCATATCGGTCATGTTAGTCTCATTCGACAATCATTGGCCCTTATATTCATTTTCAACTTGTCAACAACAATAAATTATTGTGCATATCATTTCTTCTTGAATCATGTCATATTTGATGTGTTGTCTAGAACTTAGGTTAGTGCAACTGAAAATTTGATACTAAATTTTAAATTTATTTCTTACTTTTTTAAATTAAGACTGACTCAAAGCAAAATAAAAAAGATTAAAGAAATGAAAAAAAGACTATTTAATAAAGACGTTCCTTTCGAAAAGAGAAAGAAAGAAAAACTCCTTGAATGTGGTAGTTGACTTTAATGATCATGACATGCATTTTGAATTAAATGATCCAATCTATCAAATCAATTTGAATTTCATTCTTGGTAGTTTTCCAAACTTTGAAGATAAGCTTTGAAGTTGTGATTTTTGCGCTAGACTTGGAAACCTTTTATGACTAATGATACGTTGATTAGTTTTCACTAACAAGCCTCTTTCATTATTTTTTTTATCTCTCGCTCAACATCACCTTACGAGGATTTTCACTGATAAGACTGTCTCATTTTTTTAATTTTCTCTCAACTCAAAGATGTCTTATGATGCTTGTGGAGACTTTTCTGATAAGACTCTCTTATGCAAGTGACATGACATTGCTCATCGCATGATAATCGACATTGAAAGTATGCTTAACTCGTCATCCTTAGAAAAATTGATCAGAAGTTCTTACTTTGGACTATAGTGGAGTTTTTGAATAGGGTCAAAAAGAAAGAAATGACATTAGGCTCAAAGATAACACATATAACAGGGTTAAGGACTTAAAACTTTTGAACCGACTCTTTTGACAAAAAAATAATTTTTTTTGTCCCAATTTTTATGACAGTAAATTTTCAAGACTTTTTTTTATTTGACTGAATCCTAGAATAGGACTACTTACGTATCTTATCTAGACAAGAGTCAGATCCAATGTAGTTCAAGAAGCTTCTTCTGATTTTTTTTATAAATTTTTGGCTCTAACTTTGATTTTTTTCTTTTTTTTTTTCTCTCTTTTTGTTTCTTTGACTCTTTTTGAACTTTTCTAAATCTATTTCTTTTCTTGACATGTTCTTTTTGAACATTTTCTAACTCTTTTTTTTTTCTTTTCTTCTCTTTTTTTTTTTTACTGTATTGAGATTTCAAAATAGGGAAATGAAAGAAATAATGACAAGACTCAAAAGGGACAATAAAGGATGACACAATATTTAAAGTCGAAGAAAATACTTTCATTATATCAATTCTTAAATTATCGAATATAAGTGTTGCATCTTATGAATTCGAAAACAAAAATCACAATTTTTTTTATTGATAAACATGTAGGTCAGTTTTTTTTCATGATTGTCCGCTAGAAATCTTTGACAATATCTTGCTCACAACTAATTTCATATGTCAGTTTAGCTTAAACTTACCCTTTTAACTTTTTTCAAAATCAAAAAATTTATTTCATCTTACTGGATCACTTCGATTTGCTATTGTTCACTATATTTTGATCCTCCATTTTTTTCACAAATATTTTTCTTTTCTCGATATAGATAGAATTTAAGGTATGACAAATAATTCTTCATGCATATCATGTCGTAAATTAAAATGAAAATAACTATATACCAAAAGAGTTAAGTAGAATGGATCAAAATGTCTTGAAACAGAAAATTATATTACATTACGTAAAAAGTAAAAAGGCTCGACTATAAAAATTATGACATGACTCATTAAATGAAAACCACGACACTACTCATTAAGCAAATAAAATAAACAAGAATAGAAATATTTGACCTAATAAAACATAACAAAAACTAAACTACAAAATAGAAATACTAACAAAACAAAATACCAATACGCTCCTCAAAGAATCAGTTGTCAAACTTAATATTGTAGACACTAGTTTGTGCATCAGCTTTAATGAAACCTCCATCAATTTTTTCTTGAGAATTGAGAGAAATACAACACACTTTGTCACCATACTAAAAGGTAGTGATTGTAGGGTTAATGATTATGAAGGTGATTTCTGGATAGTAATAGTGACTATCAAAAGAAGTAGGCCGAGTTTCAATGACAGATCTAGGTATTAAAAGTGATTGTGGATTCGTGAATGTGAAAGTAGTGAATATGAAAAAAGGAGTGCTTTTAAAAAATACGATTTAAAGTTGTACAGTGAAAGCATCTGAAGGTTGGAACAATTGAGAGATTATATGTTGAGCTAAAATTTGAATGTTAAAAAGGGTCAGTTGTGCTTAAGTAGAGATTGGTATGGTGGAAGTATCCTCAGAAAGAACCTAGTGTAGCGGAGGTAGAGACTAATCAATCATCCAAGTAAAATATACACAAGCCAATGACTCTTTCAACCTTCTTACTTCATCAGATAATCGTGTTTTCTGTTAAATCAATATGACTTTGACATGGTCAACGACTAAATTTGTTTTTCTTCAACCATTGATATTTTTGATTTGGATCTTGTGAAATACTTGTTCTTTGTTAGCATACCACAAATCAGCCATATTAAATTAACTCAAGAATAGAGGTAACAAACGTGTTAGAATTCAACATTTTTCAAAACACATTTTCTTTGAAACTTTAGATCAAAAGAAACAAAAAGTTGATTTTTTTTTGAATTTTACTATCAAAAGAAGTTTCAATTTTTTTTTTGAATTTTTGGCTTTGAGTCCTAGATAAAAATGACACCTAAAATTATCAAAATTTTTTTTTTGATATTTTTCGCTTAAAGACGAGGGTAAAATAAACTAATCTAAAAAATAGGAAAGATTTTTTTCACTTTTTATTTATGAATATGGATAAAATCGTCACTATTTTTGAATGTCGATCACGAAATTCAAAAAAGACTGCCTATGTATCTCACTCTGAAAGAGGAAAATCAGGTATGCGTAGTTCATTTAGATTGGATAGTTAAGATATATATGAAAGATTAAACTCCAATTTGAAAACACAATTTTTTAAGGCTCACTATAAGAAGAAAAGAGAATTAATTTTTTTTTTTTTGAGAATTTTTTAAGTTTTAGAACATTTTTTTCAACATGAAAATGTATAAAAGTTCTAATTCTTTTAAATTTTTTTCTAGTGATAAATGCAAGCCAATGAAAATAATGAAAAACTTTTTTTTTTTATTTTAAAAAATAAGTATGAAAAATAAAATCTTTTTAATTCTTCATTTTAAAAGCAAAAGTCATAAAATACTACAAAACAAGAAAATCTTTTTATTTTTAATTTTTGATTTTTTTTCACTCTTCAACCTATCTTTACAAGTCTCTAAAATCAGTTCACTGAATATGATCTTTATTCTTAAGTACAACAAATAACACATAGGGATGCTTTGGAATGAGTCTCCTACAAAGGACCAATTCAATCTCGCTAAGTCTGAACATGATGCAAATAAAACTAACCTAAACGGACTACCTAGGTTGGGGATCCACTAATTAGTCGGAGTGGCACGTGGTCGATACGCCATGATCCAATGCCACCTATCCTAAATTAAGAAGACCCAACAAAAAGTCATATACACTTATAATAGCTTCCAAACTTATTTCGAAAGAATGACTCTTGGAATGAATATGATGATAGGTATGAATCGATAATAGATAAGGAAAAAACTATAACCAAGTAACACGTATGACCCGACCCAATCCTGTGCCTTATCGTAATGGGCATCCCAAGTACAACCAGGACTGGGGACCACCCCCTATTACCCAACCTAACCACCTATATCCATCCTTAGGTGGGCTGAATTTTGAAAATATAATAACTTAGATTAAATGTTCTTAATAAGACTCTAGTATAAGGTCACAACCGTGACCGACCCAACTGAGTCCATCCATACCACACCAACCATCCAACCATACCAAGTCAAACCAAAGGCCATGAACCAGACCATAACCAAAGAGAATACCAAAATATAATATGATAATCAATTCCAAAATATAATATGATGGAATAGTGAGAAATCATGTGATGTGATGTCATCCCACCAGCCTATTCCAATGCCAAGGTTGACACAAATCCCGATCCCACTCATAACAACCCCAGAAGTACAACAAAGCCTCTATCCCAAAGAGTAAATAAATTCGGTTGGGACAGACCCCCAACCATGGCCAAAACCAATATCCAATGTAAAAGAAAAGTGTCTAACAATATCCATAACATGAAATAATGCCTTTCAAAAGGATAGAAGCTCACCACTTCAGTCCAAATACTGATACCGAATCAGCATGCTAAACAGGAGGAGTAGAATGGCAGGTTCTTGCATAGCGTAGGTATACAACCACCAGTAGACGGGGTTAGCGAGTGACCTCTAGCACGAATATCAGGTTAAGGATAACATAATGCTAGTTATAAAACCAAGTAAAACCATCCATAATGCATAAACCATACATATATATAAGTTTCAAGAAATAAAACTGGGTTTAGCATGCATTTAAGACCTTTTACCTAGGCGGTGTAGCTTGGCCGTCCTAAACCACCCACGGTCTATATGGGTTAAACTCTCTCTGCTGAAAAGGACCAGTGCATGTAGCCGTACGACCAAGGAACTATCCCATGGGATGACTAGTACATCCCCCACTAGTGTGACATCATGCACATGTTCCACTAAGACCAATCCTCATATCAACAAATACGAGTTTCCCTTTTTGGTCCCCTCACAGACCGCCACCTTCCATGGCTTTGCTACACACCCCGCTATTAATGCACAATTAAAACTGTTTTCAAATAGCCAATTAATCCATTTACCATTTTATTAACCAATGCTAATATTAGTGGTATCACCATACCACCCCTTACTTGCAAGTAATATCCATAGCTAAACCATTTAGGTTAAGGGGACTTTCAAGTGCCCTTTCCATATACCATATTAAACCACTTAGGAGACTTACATGTTGTCCACAAGCATAACCATTTAACCTTTAGCCTTTTTAGACCATTTAACCTATGCATAATTCCTTTACCAAGTTTAAAATATGCAAGAGTTCCATTAAAAAAAGTCAATGCAATGGACATATCTTTATAAGCATTTTATCAAGCACCTTGGGGGCATAATATAACCAAAACCAATTCCAAAGGTCATTAAACCATTACCATGCAATCCAATTGTCCAAAACCATCGTTAATACATATGAAAGTATAATTAAAACCATAGAAAACTATAACCAAGCATTTAATATCAAAACCCCCAAATAATAGTTGAAAACCATAATCATGAAATGGTAAAACCATGAAATTAGTCATATAAACCATGCCTTTAGTTGAAATTACAATGAGGGAAGAGAATTATGCCTTATATTGAAGAATTGATGGACAAAAATCGCCAAGACAAGCCCCAAAGCAATCCTCAAGATGAAACCCTAGCCTTCTTACTATAAAATCCCTTGAGAGAATTATGGAGTGTTTTGGAATAGTTTTGAAGTGTTAATGAATAAAATAATAGGGAAAATAACCTCCTAAGTGTATTAGAAGTAGTGGGTCCTAGTTAGGGTAAGTAGGAAAATATCCAGAATACCCCCACTTAAATCTCTTGAAAACCCATCACAGGGATACGACTGACCCATACGAGTCGTACCCTTCTATACGATTGGTACCCACCACTCATATCGAACCGTCAAACGTTGGATGAAACGCTGTCTAGTATATGACTCATCAACCAAGCCGTAACCACAATACGATCCGTATCCATAACTTGTATCCCTGGCGGAATGAAATACCAGAAGGATCAAACATTGCCCACCATAGGGGTCCTTGATACGACTCGTTAATACCTACGACTTATACCCCTAAGTAGTACCCATTATAGTGACCAAAACCATCCTACTAACTAAAACTGGTCAGCATACAATAGGACCATACCACTTATAACCCAACATACGGATCATACCCATAAGTCGTATTGGGTTCGGAGAGCAGAATTCTAGGAAATTTTGTAAGGGTCAAAACCTAGGATGTTTCAGTCTCCCCCATTAGGAACATTCATCCTCGAATGATGGATAAGGTAAGGGTAACCACACACAGAGTCATTTGCATTATCAAACATCCTTTAAATAATTTGAAAACAAAGAGCCAAAGATGTTAATCTTTCTTTTAACAATCTCAAAAAATAAATATGTGTTGAACACACGTATCTTTCGTACGAATCCCAGAAGCAGAAAATAAATGCGGATACTTGGACTTCATGTTCATTTCAGCTTCCCAAGTAGCTTCTTTTGCCTTATGGTTACTCCATTGAACCTTAACTAACGCCATATCCTTGGTCCACAACTGATGAACTTGCCTATCTAATATCTCAACTGCGACCTCTTCATAAGATATAAAATCAGAAATGCTCAATCCTTCCAAGGAAACAATCGAAGAAGGATCACCAAGACACTTCCTTAACATAGAAACATGGAAGACCGGATGAACCAAACTTAAGCTAGATGGCAACTCCAACTCATAAGAAATATTGCCAACTCATTGTAAAGTTGCATAAGGACCAATGAACTGAGGACTGAGTTTCCCCTTCTTGCCAAATCGTACCACTCCCTTCATGGGAGACACTTTGGGGAGCACCTTATCCCCGACCTCGAACTCTAAGTCTCCATGCCTAACATCCGTATAGGACTTTTGACAACTTTGGGTAGCTTTAAGCCTATACCGAATCACCTTGACCTTTTCCATAGATTGGTAAACCAAATTTGGGCCAAACATGTTCGCCTCACCAAGCTTAAACCAACCACTAAGAGATCTACACCTCCTACTATACAATGCCTCAAAAGTAGCTATACCAATACTCCAATGGTAGCTATTGTTGTAAGCAAACTCCACCTAAGGTTGATGCTCAACCCAATTGCCACCATAGTCAATCACATAGGCCCAAAGCATATCTTCCAATGTCTGAATAGTACTCTCCAATTGTCAATCTGACTATAGATGAGAAACAGTACACAGACTCAGTACACAGACTAACCGTAGTCCCTAACCCTTTATGGAAAGACCGCCATAACTAAGACATAAACTATGTACCATGATCAGAAATAATCAAAAAAGGCACCCTATGCAACTTCATAATCTCTTGAAGATTCAGCTTCGCATAATCCTTCGTCGAAATTGTAGTCCGCACTTGCAAGAAATATGTAGACTTAGTCATCCTATCTACGATGACCCAAATTAAATCATACTGATTCTGAGACCAAGGAAGATGAGTAACGAAGTACATATTGATCAATTCCCACTTTGATTCAGGCAAATTAATTTCTTGATACAACCCTACTAGCCTCATGTGCTCAACCTTAACCTCTTGACACCCCATACACTTGGCCACGAAATCAACCATATCCCTCTTCATGATTTTCCACCAATAGATCTCTTTGAGATCATGATACATCATAGTATATCTGGGATGAACAACATAGCGCGACTTATGCCTCTCAACCAAAACCCTTTGGCGCAATTTGTAGACATCAAGAACACACAACCTCTCTTGGTATCGTAAAGTACCATTGCCACTGATCTAAAACACTACTACCTTTTGCTCGCCAATGTCACTCTTGATTTTTATCAAGACAGGATCCAACACTTGCTTCTCCCTAATCTCTGCACCAAGAGATGATCAAACCACTTCTTGTACCATCACACCACCATATTTAGAGTCCAAGAGATAAACTCTAAGATTAGCCAAGCAGTGAATGTCCTTAACTAATTCTCACCTTCCCTCCTCCACATGAGCCAAACTACCCATGGATAACCTTCTAAGAGTATCAACAACCACATTAGCCTTACCTGGGTGGTAGTAAAGACTTATATCATAATCCTTAAGAAACTCAAGCTATTTTCTCTGCCTGAGACTAAGCTTTTTCTGAGTGAACACGTACTGAAGACTCTTGTGATCAAAAAAGATATCTATGTGAACACCATAGAAATAATGCCGTCATATTTTCAAAGAAAACAAAACCGCCAACAACTCCAATTCTTGAGTAGGATAATTCATCTCATGTACCTTCAACTGCCTGGAAGCATAGGCAATCACCTTTCCATGTTGCATCAAAACACAACCAAGACTTACCCGAGATGCATCACAATAAACGACAAACCCATCATTGCCTTCCAATAAAGTTAGGATTTGAGCCAAAGTAAACTTATCCTTCAACTTCTCAAAACTCTCTTCACAAGCATCCGACCAAGAAAACTCAACCTTCTTCTGAGTCAACTTAGTCAAAGGAGCAACTATTGAAAAAATCTTTCCATAAACCGCCTATAATACCCAGCTAAACCCAAGAAGCTCTAAATATCGGATGGAGTCATGGGCCTAGGCCACCTTTTTACCATAGCAACCTTCTGCGGATCCACCATGATCCCTTCACTAGAAATTATTTAACCTAAAAAAGTCATAACGTTCAACCAAAACTCATACTTAGAGAAGTTAGCATATAACTATTGTTCCTTTAAGGTCTACAACACCACACAAAGATGATTAGCACGATCTACCTCACTCTTCAAATAAACCAGAATATCATTAATACACACAATAAGGAAGAGGTCCAAATACTACCTGAACACTCTGTTCATTAAGTCCATAAATGCTGTAGGAGCATTGGTCAACCCAAATGATATCACTAAGAACTCAAAATTTCCATACCGAGTACGAAAAGCCATCTTAGGGATATCTTCCAACCTAATTTTAAGCTGATGGTACCCAGACCGAAGATCTATCTTAGAAAAGAACTTGGCACCTTATAATTGGTCAAATGAATTATCTATGCTCGAAAGAGGATCCTTGTTCTTAACTATCGCCTTATTCAACTACCTATAGTCAATTACATCCAAATGGAACCATCCTTCTTGTGTACAAAAAACACCGGCGTACCCCATGGAGAAATACTAAGACAAATAAACTCCTTATCCAGAAGATCCTTAAGTTGCTCCTTGAGTTCATTTAACTCAGCCAGAGCCATTCTATATGGAGAAATAGAAATTAGACAGTGTCTAGAAGCAAATCAATACCAAACTCTATTTTCCTATTCAGATAAACACCAGGAAGGTCATCCAAAAAGACCTCTGGAAACTCATTAACCACATGGACCAAAGATAAAGAAGGATCTTTCAAGTTAGAATTTTTAACTCGGACCAAGTGATGAAGACAACGCTTGGAGATTAATCTCCGAGTTCTAAGACAAAGAATAAACCCCCTAGAATTAGAAAACTAATTCCTCTTTCCCTGATTATCCCCAAACTCTACCTGCCTTCATTTCTTATCCTCAACTTGTTGCATATGAACAGTCAACCTCGAGATGTCCATATCTTTAATTAGCAAAGTAGTCTTGCTCTCCAGAATCAAATCTCTATTCAACCCAAAAATGAACTTCCTCATTCTTAACCTCATATCAACCACCAAGTCAGGAGCATACCTTGATAGCTGATGGAACTTCATAGCATATTCTTTTACTGATATCTTTCCTTACCTGAGGTTCACAAACTCATCCATCTTAGCTTTCCTTAACTCTTGAGGAAAGAATTTATCTAAGAAGGCATTAGAAAATGCCTCTAATAACCCTTTCTCTTCCACATCACCTCTAACCCTATACCACTCCTTATACCACTAATAGGCAATATCTTTGAGCTGATAAACTGCAAAGTTAACCCCTTCTATATTGGTAGCCTGTATCACCTGAAAGATCTTTTCCATCTTATCTAAGAAGCCCTGTAAATCCTATTCCACTTCCATATAGTAAAAGTAGGAGGACCCATCTTCATAAATTGACCAACCCTTGTCGCCTTAGCAAATAAAGCACCAGTCGCACCCCACTCATCTTAAGCAGCAACCAGTATGAAAATAACATGAATAGACTAACAAAATTTTACATTCATCATGTTGCCCTGAGGGACCTGAGGAGAACTATCTAGAATAGGACAAGCTTCAGTACCATCAAGAATAGGACCATGAGATCGAAGATATACTCCAGATGTAGGACGTACCCCTTCAGCATTATCCCTAGATAGGATGAAAGAATTTTCTTATGTTCCAAATCTAAGAGGCATGATTTGAAAGATGAGTAAATAAGGATTAGAGAAGATTCTAGGATTGAGAACACAAGCTTGAAGAAATACCAAGAAAGTGAAACATTCCAAAATTTCTAGCAACCTCTTCATTATGAGTGTGGCAAGCTTCACACCCCTAAAAGAGACTCTACTCAACAAGGCTTTATAGACTCTCAAGTGACTATGAACCTAAGCTCTGGTAACAACTTGATATGACAGAACTCTGGGCCTTACCATAATAGGCATTCCAAGTCCAACTAGAACTAGGGATCGCCCCTTATTACCCAACCCAACCACCTATATCCAACCTTAGCTAGGTTGAATTACAAACATATAACAAGATAGTATAAATATTCTCAATAAGACTTTAGGATTGGGTCACAATCGTGATGGACCTAATCGAGTCCATCCATACCACACCACCATTCAACCATACCAAGCCAAACCAAAGGCCATAACCAAAAATAATACATAAACATAATATGGTAATCAATCCCAAAATGTAATATGATGGAACAGTGAGAAATCCTATGATGTGATGTTATCCCACCAGCCTATTACAATGCCAAGGCCGACACTAGTACCGATCCTGCCCATACCAACCTCCCGAAGTACCATAAAGTCTCTATCCAAAAGAGTAATAAAATGCAATTAGGACATGCCCCCAATCATGGACAAAACCAATATTCAAAGTAAAAAAAATGTCTAAAAATATCCATAACATGAAATGTTGCCTTCTGATACCGATATCTATGTGCTAAATTGGAGTAGCAGAATGGTCGTTTCTTGCATAGAGTGGGTCTACATCCACCAGTAGACGGGGTTAGTGAGTGACCACTAGCATGAATGTCAGGATAAAGATAAGATAATGCCAGTTATAAAACTAAGTAAAACCATCCATAATGCATAAAACTATAAATATATATAAGTTTTGGGAAATGGAACTGGGTTTAGCATGCATTTAAGACCTTTTACCTAGGCTATGTAGCTTGGCCGTCCTAAACCAACCACGAGCTATATGGGTTCAGCTCCCCCTACTGAAAGGGCCAGTGCGTGTAACTGCACAACCAAGAAAGTATCCCATGGAATGACTAGTACATCCCTCTGTTGACACCTAATGTTTGCCCTCCACTACTAATTTTAACCCTGGGATTCTTTAATTTTTAATAAAATTGAAATATTTATTTCATCCAGATAAATGCACTTTAAAATATTTATTTGGGTTAATTTTGTCATTTAATAGATGATTATACATTTTTGTATTTACATATACGAAATTGTATATATTTTTTTCACTTAAATGAATATTTTGACCAAAATTAGACTTTTACTGATTAAGCTTGAAAATTAATCTAAGTGGATAAAGTCTTGATTTATATAAAATTTATTTCCAAAATTAATTTATTTGTCGAAATATTTATTTAAGTTTATTAAATCAAGAAGCTCAGGATTAACGAAAGTATTAATTCGTATTGAATTTTAATTTAATTTAGTCAATCTATTAGATTTAACCATAATTGAAATCAAATCAGCCATAATTACAATGCAATCGACCAATTGATTTCAATTTGATTAAAATTAAATAAAATTTAGCTAAATTTTAAATGTCAACTGGGGTTACATTTGAAATAACCCTAAATTCTCAAAAACTCTCCATAATTTCTACCAAATTCACACCAAATCAAATTCAAATCCCAAAATTTAAATTTTGAAATTCAAAAATTGTACTACGTTGTACAATTGTCCCTGAACATTGTCCTTTTTTCAGTTTTGAAATTCAAAAATTATACTACATTATACAATTCTCCCTTAACTTTATCCTTTTTCTAAATTTTGAAATTGAAGTTTTTTACTACATTGTACAATTCCCCCTCAACCTTATTTTTTTTTTCAAATTCAAATTTTAAAACTCAAAAATTATACTACATTGTACAATTCCCCCTCAACCTTATTCTTTTCCAATTTTGAAATTCAAAAATAGTACTACACTGTCCAATTTCCCCACCTTATCTTTCACCTCACCTTATCTTCAATTTTTAAAATTCCAAAAATATTCCTAAATACTTTCTCCCACATTGGTGGATTTAATAGAATTGGATCCCTATCCTTTCCTATAAATACTACCACTATTTTGGAAGAAATACCAAGTTTCAAAGGAAAAAAAATTTCTCAAAGAGTGGGAAAACCTTTTGAGCAAATAGTTAAATTTTTTTTCTTTAGTAAAAATTTTCAAGAGGTAGTCTAATCAGGGTTGTCAAAATATTGCTTTCTAGTGGTGATCAAGACTCTGAAGAAAGCTGGAAGTCCCATTTTTCTGCCCCCAAGAAGGTAAACACATCTTTTCCTTTTAAGTTTTATTATCATTTTCTTCTTTATCTCCTTTTTCTTCGTAGTTCATAACTGTAATTATGTTTGCTAGGATTGTTTGCTGTAGACGGCCTTGAAGGCCATAAGACATTATGGTATTGATATTATCATTATTTTCACGTTCATGGTAAAAATATGAGCTAGCAATTGTTGAACGTGTTTCTTTGGCGTTATTCTTTGATTATTATAGATAACATTTCAATCTTTACTTAAAAAATGTGTTCATGCCTTGTTTAAACTCATTGTTGGTGGATATGTTTATTTTTAGTATGTAAAGTTATTTCTTTTATGTTGAAAAGAATAGTTAATATTGATGTTTTCGCCTTTTGACCTTATACTTTGATTATTATGGATGAAGTTTCTTTGCTTAAAAAACATACTCATGCCTTGGTTAAACTCATTGTTGGTGGATATGTTTATTTTTAGTATGTAAAGTTATATCCTTTATGTTAAAAGAAAATAATTAATATTGATTGTTTTGCCTTTTGACTTTATTCTTTGATTATTATGGACAAAGTTTCAATCTTTTCTTAAAAAACATACTCATGCCTTGTTTAAACTCATTGTTGGTGGATATATTTGTTTTTAGCATGTAAAGTTATTTCTTTATGTTGAAAAGAATAGTTAATATTGATTGTTTTGCCTTTTGACTTTATTCTTTTATTATTATGTGTAAAGTTTTGATCTTTACTCAATAGACGTACTCATGCCTTATTTAAAGTCATTTTTGGCGGATATGTTTGTTTTAGCATGTAAAGTTGTTTCTTTTATGTTGAAAAATAGTTACTATTGTTTGTTTTGCCTTAATAAAAATAGTAATTGGTTAAGTCAAGAATTTGTCATTTGCTTGCTAATTATTTATATGGATTTCAAATTTCTCATATAAGAGATGAAGTGCTAGCTTTATTTTCCATCCAAGATGTTTATTCCTCTTTGGTTTGCATGTTTTCTCGTCAAAATGATGAGAAAGTTTGGACTTTTGTGGCTAAATAGAATTTTTTTAGATATTTTTGAGTCATGCATAGTATGATTGTTGAACGATATTTTACTTTTAGAGATGCTAAACTTTTATTCAAATTTTCTTACTCTAGATTGTTATATGTGCTCTTTGTGTGTGTAAGACTTGATTCATGTCTCTCTTTTGATTCATAATATCCAAAGAGAATCAACGATGTCTTAGAAATATAAACCATAGGTCGTTACACGTTTTTCTCTAAAATATTGATTGTAATTTAGATGTTTGAATCTTCATTAATGTCGCCTTAATTGAATTTTAAAGATTCCCTTTGTTGAAAGTTAGCCTTTAATTTATTTTGTCATATGGATTAGTTTCTATGTTTGTTCAATTTTAGAAGTGATGAGTATTTTTCTTCTTGCCTCATACCTTTATTTTCACAAGCTTACGTTGTTTGTTCTCGCATTAATTCATTGAATTTTTTCCTTCTTCCTTTTACCTTTGTTTATTCTTAATATGAACATAAATCATGAGGCATGTTAGTGGGAGTCTTTGCTTTGCATTTTATTTGTTGACTCTCATTCTTGTTATACGTGTGCAAGTGTGCTTATCTTTGACATTCAAAAATTGATTCTTGGTATTTTCTTTTGCTTTGAAATATGTAACTTTTATGCGTTGAATGTATATTAATTTCTTTATATTTTCTTTGCATGCAAAAAATATCTGGAGTTCAAATGGACTCCTCTCCTCTTGCATTTCATAAAGGGCCAATGAGACCTACCTCTTTGAGTCAAGTCTGAAGTTTAAACCCAAGGTGGAATATATGGCCTGCGGGTGCAAGAAGATGGAAGAAGAAGAAAAATGAGTCAAAATCCATTAATGAGGTCTCTGAGAGACTTGAAAAGTCTCATTTTTTAAAATTATTCTCTTATTCATTGTTTATTTATTTAATTATCTATTTGTTCATTCATTTGGGCCTCGAAGCCAAAATTGTAAATTAATACAAGTGAAGCAGGTTACGGGCCCAATGCCCATTATTTAGATTAGGACAGGTGATGATGGGCTGAAAGCCCAAATTAGCTTAGGACAGATTTATTAATTTGGGACTAATCACCTCAGTATTCTAGTCTTCCCCTTCCCCTTTTACATGCTAGTTGTTATTAATTATCTTAGACTTAGTTAAATTTCCTACTGAGTCATTAAAATTTATTTTATTGAAGTCTTTTCCTAAAATCACTTTCTTTTCAAAAATCAACTTCTTTTTTTCACAGTTAGTCAAAGGTGGTTTTCTAATAGTCTGAATAACTGTAAGTTAGCGGATATTTTAGGTGTCTTAAAAACCTTCCTAAGATGTTACTAAGAACCTTTTACCCAAAATTTTCTTAAAAGCGTAAGTTTTTTTTCTGTTTTAAGACTTAAGATTTTCCTTAAAGGTTTTCTTAATTTATTGTCAAATAAATTAAGTGGAAACTCTATAACTTCTTAGATTATTTTGAAATTTTCTTTAAAGTTTTGAAACAGTTTAAATAGTCAAAACTAATGTTTTCCAACCCTTCAAAATAAAAAAAGGGCAAAATAGAAATGGCGACTTGCTGAAAAAATTAAACTAGGTTATAACCATATATTTGAATTAGCTTTTTTGACTAATTATTAAACTTTTTATGTGCTTATATGTTTAAATTCTGTGAAATTTAACTGTTGCATTTTATGGTATAATCTCGTATGATGATTTTTAAATTATTTTGGGGTTTTGTGGATATCCCGACCCCTATTGGTCAACTCTAAATCAAGTGTTGGGAATACGATAGTTTACCAGCACGTTAGGTGGTCGGAGGATGTTCGTATTTTCAAACTGAAGTTGTCCATTTGGGAACCTGTGTCCAAACCCGTTCTAGACACCTAGGATAGAGGTAAACGAAAACCCTCTTTTAGGCATGGTCCTAGGACGACCTAATGCTTGAGTGGTTGTTGGAGCTATTAGAAAACTTGCTCTGCGTCTATTAACTACGAGTCAATTAACGATGAAGAATATTTACGTGTTGAAGAAATATATGTTGTTTAATTCAATCCATTATCCTTTGGGATATAGGGAAGGCTTTCTTTGCTTAAGGATTCCTTAATCATACATCAATTGATGGATGAATTAAAACGAGTCAAGCAAGATTTTGATGATTGATTGATTTGGACAATTGCATGATTTCCTAGACTAATGTCCTATGAGTATAGAGCATAGTTATATAGGAATCACTTGATCATCAAAATATATCGCATATGACAAGAAGTGGACAAACCTAAGAGGGAAAAGGCCGATGAAGGAACATCTAAGAGCTATTATCCCCTGTGCTTATTCTTTTTCTCATATTAGTTTTTCTTTCCCTAAAGATTGTATCCATTTTATGCAATTTTTGTAAGCATTTATGCCCTTCATGTATACCAATAGAGGTTTTTGGGGGGATAATGGATTGGTTTTAAAAAGCATATACTTCCTTCAAATGCGTTAGGTCAACCCTTATCTCAAAAGGGTCACCCAATTAGGATGCACGCTTATTACAATATGCTTGTGTGATAGAACTGACTTATGTGCTTATACATGTTATGTTGATTTGAATCAAAGTCAAATTAATCTAATCCCATTTTTCAAAGAACACCTTAACTAGAAAAATATCCACTATACAAAAGTCCGACCAAATATACTCCAAGTATCTCAAGTCTTTTAGAAAAGTGTACAATCATTCTTAAAACTTCCTAAATCTTGCTATCATTTTAGGAAGGTTGACTTTGGACTCAAAAGAAGAAATTATATGTTCGAACTACACAGGTCCTAATTTCTCTTCCATGAGATACGTAGACAGCCTTTCGGCCTGGACCCTATCTTCAAAAACTCTGTTGTCCTCCACTTTCTTGAAAGAGGAAATAAGGTTAGAAAGAAGAAAAGTTGAACCTTCTGGATAAATTTCATTTATCCATATCAATGAGCAAAATCTTATTCATTGAAATTCTTGAGTCACCATTACTCCATGAATCAATTCGTATGAGATGAGAAACAACCTTATGTGTTTACTTCTTGCCTTATCATCTTGCTTATTATTAACTAACTATAACACGTTACCCTTTGAGTTGTTTTTAATTTGCAGGTGATAGAAACTACTCTATGTTGGCATAAAATATCCCTACTTCACTAGATCAAAATAAATAAATATTCCTCTCTTGACTATAGCTTTGTTACAAGAAAGGAAAAATGACTAGTAGTAAAACTGGACTCTACCAGCCATTTTTCAAAACCTATAAGCAATGGTCTTGATAGTGGAATAGGAAAAAGTGTGATTCTACCATGAAATTTTTTCTACAAGACATCAAAATTAAGGAAGATAAATTGGACAAAATGTTATTTAACTGGACTTTCACTCCACATATCACTCCCCGATCAATAGGACAGATGAAAAAGTGAAATTTATTTTTTCACAAAGTCGGTGGAGTAACGGTAATTTAAAACCTGCCAATGTCATGTCTTGTCAAGGGTTAGAAAAACAAGCGAGGTGATAATGTGGAATAGAAACAATATAATGAAGAGCGGTTGGTGACCGAGAGAAGCCTAACCTGGAGGAAACTTAAATAGTCATCCAGGAAAACCGCGATGAAATCAAAGAGACAAGTGTTAGTGTTAACTTAGCAGAAGCACAAAAAAGATAACTCATTCACTTGTTACGAGAGTACATTGACATATTTGCTTGGTCCTACGATGATATGCCGGGATTGAGCACCAATATCGTGTCACATAAGCTACCAAATTAATCCTGAGTTTGATCCAGTAAAGCAAAAAATAGGGAAATTCAAGCTGGACTTAAGTTTTTCAAGGAATAAGTGACGAGGCAAATTCAATCTGAGATTATGGAGTTCATAAAATATCCAACATGGCTAGCCAATATTGTCCTAGTGCCAAAAAAGAACGACAAGATCCGAATTTATATTGACTATCAAATTTGAATAGAGCCAGTCCTAAAGATAATTTTTTGCTACCCAACATCCATATCCTCATCGATAATTGTGCAAAGCATGAAAAATAGTCTTTCATAGATTGTTTCATCGGGTATCATCAGATATTAATAGATGAGAAATATATAGAAACAATGACTTTCATTATGCCCTAGGGTGTTTATCATTATAGGATAATGCCGTGTGGTCTCAAGAATATCGGTGCAACATACATGAGGGCTATGATGATGATTTTTCATGATATGATTCATAAAGAAATTGAGGTGTATGTGGATGATGTAATTATCAAATCCTGCAAGAGTTCATATCATCTGAAATATTTGGAAAAGTTCTTTAATTGACTAAGGAAGTACAACTTGAAGTTGAATCCTACTAAGTATGCTTTCGGTGTGCCAGTTAGTAAATTATTAGGGTTCATAGTTAGCAGAAGGGGCATTGAGTTAGACCCATCCAAGATCAAGACAATTTAGGATTTACCACCGCCAAGGACTAAGAAAGTGGTTATGAGTTTCCTAGGTCATTTGAATTAAATTCGTAAGTTCATTACCCAATCAGCAGTTACATTCGAGCCAATTCTCAAGATGTTAAAGAAAGATGCATTGAATGGATGGACAAAAAGTGTCAGAAGGCTTTTGACAGAATTCGGGATTATCTATCTGCTCCACCTATTTTGGTTCCATCAAGGAAAGGAAGTCCATTGTTGCTTTACCTGTCAGTCTCAAAAAATGCTTTTGGGTGTGTCCTCGGGTAACATGATGAGTCTGATAAGAAAGAGAAAGCTTTCTACTACTAGAGTAAAAAGTGTATGCCATATGAGGCTCACTACACTCTTGTAGAAAGGACATGTTGTGCTTTGACCTGGGATGCACAAAATTTGATGCATTATCTATCCTCACACACAACATATTTCATTCACAGGATGGATCCGTTGAAGTATATATTTTAGAAGACCATGCCTATAAGAAATCTAGCCAAGTGGCAAATATTGCTGAGTGAGTTTGATGTTGTGTATGTTACTAAAAAAACAATCAAGGGTAAAGCCTTAATCGATTATTTAGTTGAGAATCCGATTCATAATGAGTACGGGAAAATTCAAAATTACCTTCCAGATGAGGAGATTTTATTTGTGAGAGAAAACATTGCAGAGATCTACCCTGGATTGAGATTGTTATTTGATAGTGCCGTCAACTTCAAAGGCTCAGGAATTAGAGCAGTATTAGTGTTAGAAAAAGGCCAACACTATCCAACAACTGCTAAGTTGCGCATCTCGTGTACCAATAACATGGATGAATATGAGACTTGCACCTTAGGTATCAAGTTGGCACTTGATAGGGGTGTTCGTGAATTGCTAATTATCAAAGACTCAGATTTACTGATTCATCAGGTACGAGGAGAATGGGTGGTAAAGAACTCCAAGATTAATCCTTATGTAGAGCTGGTGCAGGTTTTGTTTGGAAGATTCAAGGAATTTGATTTCAGACATATCCCGAGGATACAAAATGAGTTTGCTGATTTTTTGGCTACTATATCCTCCATGATTTAGCACCCAGATCAGAGTTACACTAATCTTTTGAAAATAAGCTTGAAGGAAAAACCTTCATATTGTGTTCACGTCGAAGGGGATCCTGACAGAAAGCCATGGTACTATGATATTGAAAGATATTTAGAATCTGGAACGTATCCTGAAGAGGCCATTAATAATCAAAAAAAAAAAATCTGGCATTTGGCAAAGAATTATTTTCCAAGTGTTTATGAACTACGTTTGACCTAAATTCTCATGAAAGGAATACTTAGGAGGCCTATGTCGGCTTCGGTCAATCCTTTAGGAGAATTTATCCCTTTCCTTTATGTACGAACTACATTTGACCTGAATTCCCAAGAAAGGGATATGTAGGCGGCCTATGTCGGCTCTGGTAAACCCCTTAGGAGAAGTTGTCTATTTCGTTTATGTACAAACTACATTTGACATGAATTCCCAAGAAAGGGATACATAGGCGGCCTATGTTAGCTTCGGTCAACCCTTTTGGAGATTTTATCTGTTTCTTTTATGTATGAACTATGTGATGACCTGAATTCCCAAGAATGGGATATGTAGGTGGCCTATGATGGCTTCAGTCAACCCTTTAGATTTTTTTATATATCCTTAGCGTAGTCTTAAACTATGTTTGACCAGATTCCTGCTTCAACAGGACACATAGGCGCCCCAATGACTTGGTTATACTACCCCAGGAAATAGAATCTGGGGCAGAATTTTTGAGAAGGAATCTCAAAATTTAAGAGAAAAGATCATCATCCAGCAAAGAGAATGAAGATCAACAAAGACTTTAGATTTTCTCAAGCCAAGATCATCTCAAATAGTAGTAAACTAGGGCAGAAATTTTGAGGAGGTCCTCAAAATTTCCACTAATATATTGGAATATATTTCAAATCCCTAGAACTAGAGGTCAAAGAAAAGTTCTATATATCACCAGCTACGATAAAGTCTAGGTAGATTAAATTTTTGACTATGACAAAACTTCTGATAGAAAGCCTCAGCGATGATAAATCCCTAACAATCCTCCATCAAATGTCAGATATAGTCAGAACCAAGAGGAAGACGTTCGTTGAACTAGTACATGACATGAATGATAGAGATTTTCTAAAATCTTTTACAAAAGTTTTTGAAACTAGTTTTTAAAATTAAGGCTAGTTTCAAAAACCTATACAAATATTTTACTTAGCGATTGCCTAGGGTTCTATTGGGATAGGGAGTTAGGGTGGAAGTCCCAACACGATGGAGTACCCCCAAAGATGGAAAGGAGCAAACCAAGGATCGAAGGAGGTCAACACAGAGTAGTTTTACTCAAAACTAATCATTTTTCTATGGATACAGGGATCAATACACAAAAATGGGAATCGTTTTCAAAATATTCCCAAGCGAGTTGTGAGCCAAACCATAGCATATAATGCTCAAGAAGGTACAGTCATAGGAGATGGAACTATAAGGCCACAATCAATGGATTTTCCAAGAGAAGGAAGACCAAAAACTCATCCTCAAATTTTCCATGAGGCAATGCAAGTGGTATTTGAGAAATTCTCCCAAAAAGGGATTTTACCAATTTGTTTACATTCGGTGGATTTATCATTTAAGTGCGTATCCAAAGAAGATGATAAGCTGACTATGTTATCTATATTAGTTATTTAAACTGCTATAAAGCTTCACTGTGGTTGCTAGTGAGAGCGACATTGTGTCTACTAACTGCCTGCCTTGAGTACAGGTACAGGCAGAAAGCAAAAAAATATAGATTAATGGACTCAGGTGAAACTACTTTCTTATAATCACCTAGAGGGTCATTTCATTTCATTTATTTTCCAAGAGGGCCATTGCATATCATTTCATTGCCAAGAGGGCCATGCAGTTCATCTCATTGCCAAGAGGGAAATTTCATATTATTACCAAGAAGGCCATTGCATTTTATTTGCCAAGAGGGATATTGCATATCATATTCATTGCAAGGAGGTCCATTTTATTTCATTTCATTGCTAAGAGGGCCATTGTATCTCATTTCATTGCCAAGAGGGCCATTTCATATCATTTTATTGCCAAGAGGGTCATTGTATTTCATTTTATTGCATTGCCACGAGGGCCATTGCATATCATTTTATTGCCAAGACGGCCATTGTAGTTTATTTTATTGCCAAGAACTCCATTACATCTCATTTTATTAGCAAGAGGGTCATTACCTCTCATTGCCAAGAGGGTTATTTCATATCATTGCCAAAAGGGTTATTTCATTTCATTACCAAGAGGACCATTTTATTTTATTTCATTTCCAAGAGGGCCATAACATTTAATATCTGTTTACACGTAAGACACAAATGCTGGAGTCGAGGATATTATAGCATTTAAAAAATGTTGACATGTGAGACACAAATGCTAGCATCGAGGATATCATATCATTTAATATCCGTTGACATGCAAGACACAAATGCTAGCATCGAGGATATCATAGCATTTAATATCTATTGACATGCGAGACACAAACGCTGATATTAAGGATATCATAAAATTTAATATTTGTTAACACATGAGACACAAATGCTAGTGTCGAGGATATCATGGCATGTAATATCTGTTGATGCGCGAGACACAAACACTAGCATCGAGGATATCATAGCATTTAATATCTTTTAACACACGGACACAAATACTGGCATTGAGGATATGATGGTATTTGATATCTATTGACAGACGAGACACAAATACTGGCATTGAGAATATCATGATATTTAGTATCTATTGACATACAAGATACAAACTCTGGCATCGAGAATATCATGACATTTAATATCTATTGACACATGAGATATAAACGCTGGTGTTGAGGATATCTCATCAAGAATCAGTATCTGAATACATCAAAAACTCGTGATTCAAAGGAAATCTTTAAGTCGCTATCAGAAGACGGATGACATATGACATATGAGATTTTTTAGAAATTGATAATTTGAGGGTCATCTGCATGTCATATTATTTGAAATAGGATAGTCTGCAAGATTACCTATGAATTAATAGTCCACAATTTATCCATAAGTTGCAGTAATATCCTAACCGAATAGTGTGCCAAGTTACCCAAAGATTGATAGCTTGAAAGTTATTCATAAATCACAACTAAATCCTTATTGGAGAATATGCGAGATTATCAAATTGATATGTCCAAGAGTTCTCTATAAGTCGTGTCATATCCAAGATCAATTATGTGCATGATTACCTAAAGACTAGCAATTTGAGAGATATCTATAAGTCATATTGTATCTAAGGTCAGACGATATGCAGGAATACCTGAGAATTAGAGATTAAAGGAATATCTGTAAGCCATCTCTTATTCAAGGTTGGATAATGTGCAGGATTACCTAAAATCTAGAAATTCAAAAGATATCTATAAGTTGCTTTGTATCCAACATCAAATAATGTGCAAGATTTTTCAAAGATTGTCAATTCAAGGGAAATCTATAAGTCGTATCGATACAAAAAATGCGCAAGATTTATCTGAGGTCACTTGCAAAGAATCATTGTCAATAACCAAAGAGGTTATCATTCTACATACAAAAAGAATTATAGGTGAATTGTGATACCCCATACTTTTTCTAGCTAAAATCCGTCCCTAGAATGTTAAAGAATAGCTTCCAAAATATATGATAATCATTTCATGTGGAATTCTTTAGATTTAGAATTTTCATGGTGTGGGAAATTGATTAAGCTTTTCATCGATGCCAAATTCGCCCAATTTTGATACTTGGTGAAGGAGTTATGGCACTTTTAAGTTGGTAGTATGCCACCTGGGCCTTTAGCGCAACGCAGAGATGAGCAAATTCACATTTGTCAATTTTTAGTGGCCCTCCGTGATATTGGCGTGTCACGGAGAGGGCAAAATCCCCAATTGTTCGAGTCCAGTGAAGGTTCTCAATATTGGCACGTTGTGCTAAGTTTCTAGGTCCCATCCAAGATGGAAACATAATACCACCATGTTGTTCCACCATGCATATTCCTAGTTGGCATTTTCCAGTGGCTTGGCAGGATAGTGGCGCATCACGCGAAGGCCTAAAGTTGGGATTTTGGTCATTTTTCCAGTTCCATTTATGAGTTTAAAAATGGTATTTTGGTAAATTACCCAGTCCCAAATCCTTCCAAAAACATAAGATTTATCAAATTTCAAAGCACTTTATGCTTCATTCATTATTATCTCTCAATCAAAACCCTAAGACTCATACTTTCTCTCCAAAAAAACCCAAAATTCCTCTATTAATTCTCTAAGATAATTCAAGATTGATGATTCCCAATACAAGAGCATTAAGAATTCATTTCCAAAGCATCAATAGAGATCCAAGATTCAAGTCTTAGCATCTAGTTCATCAATTAAGGTATGTGGGGTTTGAACAAGGATAAATCGTTCATCCTTGTAACCAAAACATTATTTTTATTATACATTTATTGTAATTTATATGATTTCCCATGAATTTTAAGTTAGGGTTTATACCCATTGTCACTATTTGCAAGATTATGAGATTTCCTATGATTTAAAAGTTGAATCACATGATTATGTTTATATTTCCATGCATATTGTTGTGATTTCCAGATTTTAAGATGATTTATGAATGTTTACATTATCAAGTATGAATTTTGAGATGTTTTAACAAGAGGTTGATGCTTGGGTCATTAGACCTCATTTAAAGATTGTTGTTTCAAGATTGTTTGTGCTATAAGCACCCCATGACTAGATTATTTTTCAGATTTTGGATAAAGATTTTGCCTTTTTAGTCCTAAGCTAAGATAAAGAATCCACTTTGTTTATATAATTTGAGTTTTACAGAAAAGAAGAGCATAATTGGTTTTTTTGCAAACCCTTGTGCTATTTTTTGAAGTAAATTTCTTAAGATTTTGAGCATAATATTGGGAGTAGTATTTAGCACCAAGTTGGGTGTGTTACCAAGGTTTCATACCACATAACTACGTGCCACCGTAGGTACAGATTCAGATTTTTCTCACTTCTACGTGGATGACTCAGATTGTGATAATTCTGATTAAAAGTTCTATTCCGATGGCAATGGTAGAATAGCCCTACCTAATAGGGGCTAGTCATGAGACTCCATGGATGCTCACATGGTGTATGCCAGTTAGAAGAACCTCCCAAAAAGATGTCCCCTACTCTTAAAATAGTGTAATTAATTTGAAGCCTTAAGATATGCAGAATAAGTTTCAGACTTTATTTAGCCTAGATGATTTGAGAATAAGAACAGAATACAGATTTCAGAACTAAGTCTAATGGCTCACAAGATTTAGATTGCATGTTTTATTATTCATGATTTAACTTTCAGCTTTCAGATTACTCAAACTTAAGTGAGTAATTTATATTTAGCATGCATGATGTTTTCTATAAACTATAGTGATATTTTTTACTTATTGCATGCACCCCTATATACTTAGTACATCATCAAAGTATTGATCCACATATACGTCTGTGTGCTACATTGTCTCCTAATGTAGGTTTAGGTGCTTAGTCTCAGCAACGAGAGTAATTTTTAAGCATCTCATCTACATCCTTGCAGTTGGTGAGTCCTCTTAGTTCGGGGACTTAGCTATTCAGATTTCTAGTTTTTAGTAAATATTTTCATTACTCTTTTCAGACAGTATGAGTTAGCTAAGGCTAGTCCCAGTGACTCTCTAGATTCAATTAGTAGAGCCTTGTCGGACTACTAGATTAAGTCTTAGATTTCAGATGTCGTATTTTGACCTTTCAGTATTTGTTTTATCAGATTGATGTGATCAATATTTTCAGATATACTTAGACTTTTTAGTTATTTTTCCATATGGTTAGTTTCGTATGTTCATATTTTTTTATTTTGAGATTTAGAGCTAATTGAAAGCAACCACGGTTAGCTTAGGAATACTTGTAGTTCAGAGCACTATGTGACATTCTAGGAATTAGATTTTAGGGTGTTACAAACTTGGTATCAGAGCCTAAAGTTTAGGGAGTCCTAGGGAGTCAGACAAGCTGTGTTATGTAGAGTCTTGATCAGCGGTGTGAAGCTCACCACATCTATGAGCAAGAGGCTATGGAGTGTTTTCGAAAAATATTCTCTTTCTTTCATAATCCATCATGCTTACAGCTTTCTCTATCTGCTATTAACTTGTGCTCTTTTATGATAGAATATGTCTCCTCACAGAGCTAATACCCATAGAAATAATAACCAGCTACCCCAACTCGCAGATCATTTGAATGAGAATGTGTCACATGTAGAGTTCTGGGCTGCCTTTTAGGAGCTAGCCCAAGCTGTGCCAACAAATATTTTGGGTAACTATCAAGATGCAGCTCCATCTCAGAAGGATGGAGACTTAGCTATAGCCAGAATCCAAGATTTTATGAGGATAAATCCGCCAGAATTCGATGGGTCAAAGGTAGGTGAGGACCCACAGTTATATCTAGATGAGGTAAAGAAGATTACCTGAATTATGTATATTTCTGAAGAAGAGAGTGTAGAATTGGCATCCTATTGGATGAAGGATGTTGCTTATGATTGGGTGGTGATATGAAAGCAAGGTAGAGGAGAGAATGCAACTCTCATGATTTGGCAGATGTTTCAAGATGCATTTTTAGACAAATTCTTCCTACTTGAGATAAGGGAAGCTAGGATAGAAGAGTTCATGAACCTGAGGAAGGGCTCTATGATATAGAAGTAGTATTTCTTCAAGTTCAACCAGTTGTCTAAGTATGCCCCTGATTAGATGGTTGACCCTAGGTCAAGCATGAGTAAGTTTGTGACCGATGTTTCTGTATTGGTAGTTAAGTAGTGTAGGACTGCTATGCTCAATAGAGACATGCATCTTTCTAGATTGATGATGCATGCTCAGCAGATTTAGTGTAATACCTCGTTCTTCTACCTAGCTTAAAATCATCTCGAGTATGTTATAAAATTACTTTGAAAGATAAATCCAATTTTATATATGTGGAATTTTTAAGATTTTCACTTTTTATCATGTGGGAAATTAAATTATCTTTCCAATGATAACAATTTCATCTAAATCCGACATCGAAAGAGAAAATTATGGCAAAAAAATAGAAGGCAGTCAAAACTGCCTAGGTGCGACGGTGAGAGCCAACGAACCATCGAGCAAGAGACAGACCATTGCCCAAGCCGTCTCAACGGAGGTAGTGAGACTACCTTCAGCCTAAGAGTGATGGCTCAGGTTGACGGATTGTCGAGCTAGCGATGAATCATTGCCCAAGCCATCATAGCAGAGGGAGTGAACCCCTATTCTACCCAGGTGCGATGATCAGGATCGACGAATCGTCGACCCAGTGATGGACCATTGCACCCACAATCGTATAGTTAGTTTAGCTATTTTAAGTCATTTTTAAAAGGGCTTTTTGGTGTTTTACCACCCATAGGCTCATAAGTTCATTATCTATCTACAACATTAAATTAGGGTTTTCTCTCAAAGATAATCCCCAAGAACAAGAAACCCTAGGCGTTTAATTCCAAGTCAAGAATTCAATTTTTCCTCCATCAATCTTCAAGAAAATCATAACCCAGGTATGTCATGTATTGATTCATGGGTCCCTTTTACCCATGAAACTCAAGAATCTCTTTTCAAAATCGAAGATTTGTGTATTTATGAATGTTTATGATTTAAATAGAATTGAAATTCATGTTTAAGATATTGTGGGGTTTTGATTCATGTTTTTAATTACATATTCTTATGATTGACCCTAGTATGTGATGATTTGCATAATAATCATGATAAATTCTTAAATTTACACGTTGATTGATATATCCATGATTATTAGATGTATTGATGATTGTATAACCAAAGCATGCTCCCCAAGTCTTTGATTAAAAGCCTATGTGAAGGAGAATTGACATACTAGTATGATAATATGAAATCCCCATTTATGTACAAGTTTATGCAATGTCAAGTATTTGATGAAATATCTTAGTTAATAAGTTATGGATATATGTGTGGCCATTGTGGTGCTTTAGAACTTCTACTTCATAAAATCTCCAACTTATTGTATTATGGATTGTGTTGTTGGTCATGCATTCAAGAAAGTCATGCTTTGTCAGTTTTCTTCTATCAAGTCCTGGGGGTACTTGTACCCAAAAATTTTGTTGTGTGCCTAGAATCAGTGTCATGTTTTCAAGATACTCTCAGTTAAGCCATGTTCACAGAAATTCAGTCAGTCATGTGACTCAAGAAAACTTAGTAAACTCAGTAATCTTGGAGACCTTATAAATTCAGTAATCTCAATAGTCTTTCATTAGTGAACGAAACTTAGTTAACTCAGTCCAATCAGTTCAGTTAATCATGTTCAGTGTCTATTCAGATAGGAGTAGAAATTAGCACCGAGCAAACCTAAGGATTGGAACCCACCTGTTATATAAGGGGATGATTCTTAGAAGCAATCCTTGAATTCCAGGACTACATAGCCAACGTAGGTTGAGACATCATAGCCTGTTATATGAGGGAAAATGAGGTAGCTTAACCTGTTATATGAGGGTTCCTACTGTTCTCACTAGAGTTACCTATTATTTAAGGGTTACTCACAGATTGTCCTTACCAGTGGTGCGGTATTGATACCCTTCTAATTGGGGTATAAATTGGACCACAACTCAGCTATAATACATTATTTGGGTTATGTTGGTTAGATGACTACTTCCCATAGTTTTAGTAAAGAATCAGGACTATCGGATACTGTCAATCAGTATCAGTAATAGAGCTCAAATTGTTTTACAGTATTCAGGACTGTCAAATACAGTCAACTCAGTATAAAACTCAGCTAGTTCCATCAGAACCTAGACTGTTAGATACAGTCGTTCAGTATTAGTTATTTTAGTTATACAAATATCAGTATCTCATGTTATCATTACTCAGACTCAGTAATCATGTTATCACGAACTCAGTTATAGTTATTATGTAGTCATGCATGTATTCTCACGTTCATATTATTCAGTCAGTTAGTATAGTTCATGCATGTGAACCCTTTTCATTCATCCTACCTCATATACATACCAGTACATTCAAATATACTGATGCATTTGCACTATTGTGTTTTATACCATAGGTTCAGAAGTACGAGCTCTAGAGCATCAGTAGCATTTCAATCTCCACAGTCAGAGTTAGCAGTGAGTTCTCATCCTTCGAGGATATGACCATTACTTTACTATCTCATTAATTAATTTATTACTTAGAGTTAGTTGGAGACATGTCCCATCAACTCCTTATTCAGACAGTTCAATCAGTTAGAGGCTTTTCAGACTATAGTATGTTCAAACCATTTATTTCAGTTGTTTTGGGTATTTCATACCACACCCTTATGTTATATCTTATCAGTTATGTTACAGTTTTGAACCTTATGGCCTTACAACCTTTATTTCTTTATTTATACAGTATATTATGCAGTTTTTAAGCACCTATATAAGTCATGGGTTAGCTGGTGGTCTTTCGGGGTCTTGAGCACCATGTAGTGTTCTGGGTACCAGATTAGGGGCATAACAAACTTGGTATCAGAGCCTAAGGTTCAATAGATTCTTAGGAAGTCTGAAAGCCACATCTAGTAGAGTTTTGTAAATGGATGTGTTGCATGCCATATTTATGTGTAGGAGGATATAAGATATTTTAGGAACAGTTTCCCTTCTTTCAGTATTCATTTTGTGCTAGTGAGCATAAACTTTAGTCAATCTCTTAGTTTAATCAGTTTCTCGCTTTCTTCTACAGAACATGCCTCCTAAAAGAAAAAGTGAGAATCAGCGAGCCCCTCAGCCCAAAGATCCTTTGGGAGAATATGTCTCTCATGCAGAGTTTAGAGCTATATTCACTACTCTTGCTCAGTCAGTTGCTGCTCAGAATGAATGGCCAGCTGTTGTTCCGGCCAACCTAGTGGCCAATTCAGCTGCAACTAGGATTTGGGACTTCACCTGAATGAATCCTCCATCCTTTCTCAGATCTAAGTTAGATGAGGACCCTCAGAAATTCATCGATCAGGTTCATAAGGTTACCAATATCATGGGGTTACTCCTAGTGAGAGGACTGAGCTAGCTGCATATTAGTTGTAGGATATTGCTCATACTTGTTCCAAATAGTGGAAATCAGAGAGGGCTGTGATGCAGTGCCTATTAAGTGGGAGAAGTTTGCTACTGCCTTCTTAGATAGATTCTTTCCCCTAAAGCTGAGAGAAGCTAAAGTGTTAGAATTTATCAATCTTAGGTAAGGCAACATGACGGTGAAAGAGTATTCTCTTAAGTTTACTTAATTAGCTAGATATGCTCCTCATGTGGTTGGAGATAGTAGGGCTAAGATGAGTAAGTTTGTCTCTGGGGTGAATGATAGTATGGTCAATGAGTGAAGGTCTGCAATGTTGAATAGTGACATGAACATAGCTAGGCTTATGATCCATGCTCAGGAAATAGAAGGGAAAAAGATTAAGATGAGGAAGAACCAGAATAAGAGAGCAAAGATAGGTAGTTTCAACTTTAATCAACCCAAATCAGAAGGAGGAAACCATTCTCAGTTTCGTCCTAAGTCAGCAGTTCTAGCTCCTTCTTCATCTAGTGCTCCAGCTCCTAAGTTCAGCAATGGTAACAAAGATAGAGCGACAGTCTCTAAATCTCAGGAAAGTATTAGCAGTACCTATACATATTCTCTTTGCCATATTTGTGGTAAGCACCATCAGGGTATTTGTAGAGCTGGCAGTGGTACTTGTTTTGGATGTGGCTAGCCTGGCCACAGAGTTAGAGACTGTTCTTATCCAGGTTCTTAGGGTCAGCAGAACCGTTCCTCAGCTCAGTTCGATCGCTCAAACCAGCAGAGTGCCACATCCAGTGCTACTAATGGGCAATACCCAAATCAACTTTATGCTCTCCAGTCTCGGCAAGATTAGGAAAATTCTCCTAATGTGGTTATTGGTATGTTATAGATCTTTTATGTGAATGTTTATTCTTTGCTAGATTAAGGAGCTTCTTTGTATTTTGTCACTCCCTATATAGCTGTTGATTTCATAGTCACTCCTAAGATTCTAGCAGAGCCCTTTCCAGTCTCTACCCCAGTGGGTAAAACTATCATAGCTCGGCGGGTATATAGGAACTGTCCGATTATGGTATCTCAAAAAGTCACCTCAGTAGACTTAGTCGAATTAGAAATGACTAATTTTAATGTAATTCTCGGCATGGATTGGATTCATTCCTACTATGCCACAGTCGACTGTAGAAATAGAATAGTCCAGTTTTAATTTCTGAATGAACCTGTCCTAGAGTGGAAGGGTGGTACTTTAGCGTTTAGAGGTTAATTTGTTTCCTACTTTCAGGCAACAAAAATAATATCTAAAGGATGTGTCTATCATCTTGTTTGAGTTCATGGCACTAGTTCTGAAACTCCCAATCTCAAATCAGTCCCAGTCATAAATAAATATTCAGATATCTTTCCTGAATAGCTTCCAGGAATTCCTTCCAAAAGGGAAATAGACTTTGACATTGGTTTACTTCCAGATACTCAACCCATATCTATTCCACCAAACAAAATGGCTCTAGCAGAACTCAAAGAACTGAAAGAGTTATTGAAAGATCTCTTAGATAAGGGATTCATCAGACCCACTGTGTTCCCATAGGGTACACTAGTCTTATTCATGCGCAAGAAAGACAGTTCTCTCAGAAAGTGTAAAGACTACCGTCAGCTCAACAAAGTCACGGTCAAGAACAAGTATCCTTTTCCCAGAATTGATGACTTATTTGACCAACTTCAGGGTGCTAGCTATTTCTCTATCTCAGATCAGGCTATCATCAGCTCAGAATTAGAGAATGTGAAATTCCAAAAATATCTTTTTGTACTCGGTATGGTCACTTCAAATTGTTAGTTATGTCCCTTGGTCTTACCAATGCCCCAGTAGCTTTCATAGACTTGATGAACCAGGTGTTCAAGCAATACTTAGACATGTTCATATAGTCTTTATAGATGAAATTTTGGTCTATTCCCGCGGTGAGTGTGATCATGCAGACCATCTTAGAATTGTACTTCAGACTCTCAGAGATTATCAGATATTCACCAAATTTAGTAAGTATAAATTTTGGTTATGGTCAATAGTATTCCTTGGTCATATCATTTCTGGTGATGGTCAATGGCATTCCTGTCTCTCCATCATATATTAGGAGTTTCTTGGGTTTGGTGGGCAATTACAGATGCTTTGTTGAGGGATTTTATTTTATTTCATCCCCTATGTCCAGATTGACTTAGAAGAAAGTCAAGTTTCAGTGGTCAGATCCTTGCGACAAGAGTTTTCAGGAGTTGAAGACTTGAATCACTTCTGCTTGAGTCTTAGCTCTTCCAGATGGTCCAGATGGGTTCATAGTGTATTGTGATGCATCCATAGTAGGTTTGGATTGTGTCCTCATTCAGTATGGTAAGGTCATAGTCTACTCCTCTAGAAAGCTTAAACCCCATGAGAAGCATTATCCTACTCATGAGCTTGAGTTAGCAACCATATTTTTTCCCTTGAAGATTTGGAGGCATTATCTATACGAAGTTCATATAGATGTGTTCATAGATCATATGAGCCGTTAGTATGTATTTTCTTAGAAAGATATTAATCTTTATCAGAGAAGGTGGTTAGAGATCTTGAAAAATTATAATATGTGTGTCCTTTATCATTCGGGCAAAGCCAATGTAGTGGCCGACGCTCTCAGTATATTGTCTATGGGTAGTGTTGCTTATGTTGAGGATAGTAAGAAGAAGTTAGCTCAGGAAATCCATCAGCTTTCCAGACTAGGTATTTGCTTAGTCAATTCAGAGGAGGGTGACATATGGGTTTATAGTAGTTCAAAATCATCTCTAGTTTTCAAGGTGAAATAAAAGTAAGATAGAGATCCCAGTCTAGTTAAGCTGAAAGAGTCAGTCAATGATTAGAAAGTAGAGGTTTTCTTCCAAAGGGGAGATGGTGTTCTAAGTTGTCAGGGTCGTCTATGTATTCCAGGTGTAGATGACTCAAGGCAGCGAATTCTTAAAGAATCACATGGAGAGCGCTACTCTATTCATCCAGGGTCCACAAAGATGTACCGTGACTTGTGAGAAATCTTTTGGTAGAGTGGGATGAAGTGAGATATTACAGAGTTTATGGTTAAGTGATCTATATATCAGCAGGTTAAGATAGAGCATCAAAAGCATAATGGATCCATGCAAGAGTTCAATCTTCCTACTTGGAAGTGGGAAAAAGTGAACATGGACTTCATGTCGAGTTTCCCTCGTACTCGTTGACTACAAGATTCGGTTTGGGTCATTGTAGATAGGATGACCAAATCAGCTCATTTCTTTCCAGTCCATACCTCTTATTTATCCGAGGATTATGCAAAACTCTGCATCAGAAAGTTGGTCAGACTGCATAGTGTTTTCTTATCTATTATCTCAGACAGAGGTACCTAGTTCACCTCTAATTTTTGGAAAGAATTCTAAAAGGGTCTTGGTACCCAAGTTCATCTCAGTACAACCTTCCATCCTTAGACAGATGTGTAAGAAGAAAGGATCATTCAAACTTTAGAAGATATGCTACGAGCGTGTGCAATTGATTTTAAGGGTAGTTAGGATGACCACTTGCCTTTAATTGAGTTTACATATAACAATAACTATCATTCTAGTATTCAGATGGCTCCATTCGAAGCTCTCTATGCTAGAAAATGCAGATCTCTAATCGGTTGGTTCAAAGTTAGTGAGGCCTCAGTTATAGGTCCTGACTTAGTATTTGATGCCTTAAAGAAAGTCCAGTTGATCAGAGAAAGACTCCAGACTGCTCAAAGCCGACAGAAGTCTTATGTAGATGTACGCAAAAAGGATATCAAGTTTGAGATTTGTGATTATGTCTATATAAAGATCTCTCCATGAAGAGAGTAAAGAGATTCAACAAGAAGGGAAAGATCAGTCCCCGATATTTCGATCACTTCAAAATTCTCAGTCGTTTAGGCAAGGTAGCTTATGAGCTCGAATTGCCTTCAGATCTAACCTCAGTTTATCCAGTCTTCCATGTCTCTTTGCTTAAGAAGTGCATAGGTGACCCAACGTTTTTAGTCCCTATTCAGAGCATAGATGTTCAAAACAACCTCTCTTATGAAGAGATTCCTGTTGAAATCCTAGACTATCAGACTCGTAGACTAAGGAACAAAGAAGTCCCTCTAGTCAAAGTTCTTTGGCAAAATCAGTCCGTTGAGGAAGCTACTTGGGATGAAAAAGTAGAAATGCGTACCAAGTATCCTCATATATTCTCCACCAACTCAGGTCTATCTCAAGGTAACAGTTCTCCTTAAGCTTTTCAGTTTCATGTTCAGATTTCAGTGACAAGCTTGGTATCCATTTCATGTTCAGAATTCCATTATAAACTTGGTATTAAATGCCATTGCATATTCAGTCATGCATTCATATATCAGTTTAGTTATATAATTATTCATCAGACATGCATTCTCATTGTGAGAACCTTGGTTCATCAGAATACTCAGTCATGCATTCATGAATCAGTTACATATGCATCAGATATGCATATTTGGTAAGATATATTTAGTTATCAGTCATGAGATGATGTTCCAGTTATTCATTTTCAGTATGTACATCAGTTTATCTTCTCCCCTCTCACTCAGTCTCATTCGAGGATGAATTTTCTCAAGGGGGAGATATTGTAATACCCCGTACTTCTACCTAGCTAGAAATTATCCTGAGTATATTAAAAACTTACTTTGAAAGATTAATCCACTTTTATATATGTGGAATTTTTAAGATTTTCACTTTTTATCACGTGGGAAATTAAATTAGCTTTCCAACGATACTAATTTCATTCAAATCCAACATCGGAAGAGAAAGTTATGGCCAAAAAATAGAAGGCGGTCAAAATTGCCCAGGTGCGACGGTGATAGCCGATGGATTGTCGAGCTAGCAAAGGACCATCACAGTGGAGGCAGTGAGACTACCTTTTGCCTAAGAGTGACGGCTCAGGATGACGGACCGTCAAGCTAGCGATGAACCATCGCCCTAACCGTCACAACAGAGGCAGTGAACCCCTATTCTCCCCAGGTGCGACGGTCAGGATCGACGGACCGTCGACCCAGCGATGGATCATGTTATCCACCGTTGCATAGTTTGTTCAGATATTTTAAGTCATTTTAAAAGGGATTTTTGGTCTTTTACCACCCGTTTTAAACCCTAATAATATAAGATCAAGGCTCAGAAGTTCATTATCCATCTGCAACATCAAATTAGGATTTTCTCTCAAAGATAATCCCCAAGAACAAGAAACCCTAGGTGTTTAATTCCAAGTTAAGACTTCAAGTTTTCCTCCATCAATCTCTAAGAAAATCACAACCCAGGTATGTTATGTATTGATTCATGGGTCCTTTTAACCCATGAAACTCAAGAATCTCTTTTCAAAATCCAAGATTTGTGTATTTATGAATGTTCATGATTTAAATAGAATTGAAATTCATGTTCATGATATTGTGAGGTTTTGATTTATGTTTTAAATTACATATTCCAATGATTGACCCTAGTATGTGATAATTTGCATAATAATTATGATAAACCCTTAAATTTACACATTGATTGATGTATCCATGATTATTAGATGTGTTGATGATTGAATAACCAAAGCATGCTCCCCATGTGTTCGATTAAAAGACTATGTGAAGGAGAAGTGTGATACTAGTATGATAATATGAAATCCCCATTTATGTACAAGTTTATGCAATGTCAAGTATTTGATGAAATGTCTTAGTGAATGAGTTATGGATATATGTGTGGCCATTGTGGTGCTTTAGAACTTCTACTTCATGAAATCTCCAACTTATTATATTATGGATTATGATGTTGGTCATGTATTCAAGAAAGTCATGCTTTGTCAGTTTCCTTTTATTAAGTTCTGGGGGTACTTGTACCCAAAAATTTAGCTATGTGCCTTGAATCAGTTTTGTGATTTCCAAATACTCTCAGTCAAGCTATCTTCACAGAAATTTAGTCAGTCATGTGACTCAGGAAAACTCACTAAACTTAGTAATCTTAGAGACCTCAGAAATTCAGTAATCTCAGTAGTCTTCTATTAGTCAATGGAACTCAGTTAACTCAGTCCAGTCAGTTCAGTTAATCATGTTCAGTAACTATTCAGATGGGAATAGAAATTAGCACCGAGCAAACCCAAGGATGGGAACCCACCTGTTATATGAGGGTGTGATTGTTAGAAGCAATCCTTACATTCCAGAACTATGTAGCCAGTGTAGGTTGAGACATCACAACTTATTATATGAGGGCAGATAAGGTGGCTTAACATGTTATATGAGGGTTCCCACCATTCTCACTAGAGTCACCTGTTATATGAGGGTTACTCATAGATTGTCCTTACCAGTGGTACGGTATTGATACCCTTTCGATTGGGGTTACAGATTGGACCCCAACTCAGCTATAATGCATTATTTAGGGTATGTTGGTTAGATGACTACTTCCTACAATTTCAGTACAGAATAAAGACTATCAAATACAATCAATCAGTCTCAGTAATAGAACTC